>NC_085140.1:445844401-446090614 GCF_024139115.2 Armigeres subalbatus
TGTGATTCGGCCTTATGTGGTTTCGGCCTTTTGTGCATTCGGCCTTTTTTGCTTACGGCCTTTTTTGCTTACGGCCTTTTGTAATTCGGCCTTTTGTGTGCCTTCTGAGCAACACAGAAGGTGGCGCGTGGACTCGAGGAATGGCACACACATAGAGTCCAAGAGTATTATTTACAATTAACTTTTGCCTTGTACATATGTTCTAGCGCATGTGTTTTGGAGCTCATATCATCTACATCTGACGGAGTTAGGAAATTTGTTCAACCAGCAACGTTTGATGTTCCCCTTGATTTGAACATCCCTAATTTTCCATACAAACTAGCGTCTTGGATTTTGAAACAGCGTTGATGATGATGATGATGATGGTCCCGCCACATACCCCTACAAAGGTTTGAGCTGGACGAGTTATCTTTATAATAATTAAATAAGATCAATGTAATCGGTTAAGCAAACAAACGATCCGATTGTATATACAGATATAAAATCCAAAATAAAATTCCATGCTGTACAGCAAAAAATAAATTGGTAAAATGAACTATAGAATTACACCTTGAATTTTCGTAATCATCAGTTGTGATACATGGAGCTATCAAAGGCTTGTGAAACCTCTCGCACAGATTTCAAAAGATCCGCCAAATCGCGTTCTAAATCACAAACCAGGATCGCACTCTAAAACTCACATGTATCTCTCAATATGAATAATTAGGTTCGACAACCAAACGCCAAAACCTGTGTAACCGCTCCGTCGATAACAAAAGTTTCGGGACATCCGCGAGTACAAAATAATCTACCAGATGGTTTACTACTAGTTCAAAAGCATTATTCAACAGTTCGAATTATTCAAGTTTTCATTAAATTCAAAATCATTCATATCTGTAATCCGCGCGCGATACTCAAACTTTTGTAGACTAGACAAAGAAACGTTCAGAACTAAACTACGTCAATAAAATAAAATCCATCATCATCATCGAGGCGAACGTCATAGCTTATTAATGCCTCAATAAATGATAAAAAATAAAAAACTTGTCCATAATAAATCATCCGTTGTAAAAAATTTCGTCAAGATACATCTGTTAACGGGTAAAAAATTGCCGGGTAGCTGTTCAAAAGGCAGCTTTGACGTGTGGATAGGGTGACCATATGGTATCCTAAAGGAGGACATGTCCTCCTTTTTCATTAAAAATCAAATGTCCTCCTTTTGCGCTAGAATGTCCTCCTTTTTGGAAATTTTGAATAATTATCTTTTTCTGTAGAAATTCCAATTTAATAAACAACACTGCAACAGAGATCCATTCTTGCACACATTTGCGTTTTTTGGTTTGTTATATGGTCGGGGTTCATCCAAACCGCACCAAGCGGCTTCTTGACTAACTTGTGATGTTTTGTTCGTGAAAGGAAAACGGAAATCATTTCACATCAATTCTTCTGTACATTTGGTGAAGGATATTCTCAATTATGGGGTTGAGAGATAGCCGATACGATTTATGATCAATTATATTTGTTAAACGAAATCTTGGGCAGAAAAATTGCATTTTTTTTGTTGGCGCGTGGTGCGATTTGGCAGAACCCCGGCCATATGAAACATTTTCCTTTAAGTTTTCGAATAAAATCAATGTAAATATCGAAAATTAAATGCGCGAGTTACAGTAACACAGGTGTCGAAGATATCAGAAGAATCGGAGTTGTGAAAAATGCAAATCTTTCTCAAACATATGCACTGTTGAGTTTCTTTAGTTTAAATCTGAACAGTTTTGAATTTTTTCAGTTGAAAACTTGGTGATACAGTTGGTGATAACGTCATTTACATGCCTTAAATTATGATTCTCAATTTCATATTGTGTTCAGTCCCAATAGAACCTTTTGTTCGATTAGTTATCTATTTCTAAATGTTCAGAATTGTATGTGATGATATTTTCTTGTTAAAATTCTGTGGAATATTGCTGAAAATGGCAACATAATAATATTCAACATTTGTTTCCTGTTGATTTTGATTAGTTTGGATTAGTTGAAGCTAAAATCTTACCATTACTAGGGAGGTGCTTGCAGTTTATGACTGATAAGTGCTTAATGTAGACTACATTGACAGTTGGAAATATTCCATCTGGAGATGTAATGTTAATAAAGTAGAAAAAGATGTCGTATTTCTCAGCCAAAGTTGCATATGCTAGCGAATAAGTGTACGAGGTGGAGGCGATATAGGCACTTGTCTCAATTTGACTTCATGCAAAGTGTAGGTATATGGCCTCCATTTACGAAAACATCTTCCAATAAACTCTAGTGTGTAAAACTTTATCTAATTTAATATTTGTAATCATAATAAAAACTAAAAATCGATCGAAGTTTTTTTATGTCCTCCTTTTTAACCAAATGTCCTCCTTTTTCACAACGATTCGGGTGAATTGTCCTCCTTTGTAAAAATTTCATATGGTCACCCTACGTGTGAAATGCATTGTCTCTTGAACTGCGTTAGTGTGACTGCACGTTTGATGTGTGAAGGCATCGAATTAAAAACATTAATACCTTTAAAAAACAAAGAATTTTGTGAAGCGCCATACAGAAAATAGGATGTTCTCACATTATCCGCGTGTCTAGTATTATAACTATGAATGTCACTTCCTCTTTCATTTCGATCACACAAATATCGAGGCAGCAAACCGTTTATTACTTTAAAAATGAACACCATAGTCAAGTACACTATTCTTTGCTTCACTGACAGCCATTGTAAGGCGTCTAACATGAAAGTTGAGGTAGTGAATCCATCACATTTTAAAATCAAACGCATTGTTTTATTTTGTAAGCGCTGCAATCTCGATATTTGTGTTTCGTTAGCCAAGAAAAGGATGGAAGGGCAAAAATCCAGATGAGGAGAGATGATTGATTTATACAAGAGTATTTTGCTACCAATAGTCAAATCGTGTTTCAATCGACAGAGCATTCCATACTTCTTGGCTATTTTCTTGATAACATTGTCAATATGTATGTCAAATTTTAGCTTGTCATCAATAATCACGCCAAGATATTTAATATCGCGGACGCGATCAATTGTCTCATCATCAATTTTAACAGAGACATCCTCATTTACTCGAGTTCGCGAAATTACCATGTATTTTGTTTTATTAATATTCAATTTCAATTGCTTGTATTTCAACCATCTACTTAGACAGTGTAAATCCTCGTTCAAGCGTGAAACGGCATCTGCTAAATTTTTAGCTGCAATGAATATCACGGTGTCATCAGCAAAAAGATTTATATCACAAAATCGTAAGACTCGTCGCATGTCATTTATGTACATAATGAATAAAATAGGCCCTAATACACTTCCCTGTGGCACTCCGAGCGTGTTCTCCACGGGACTAGAAACAGAATCATTGAGATCTGTCAGACAAATAGCTTTCAAACCATTTGTATGCAGATCCCGAAATTCCAAAGCGCTTGATTGTGCTCAACAATAAGGGCCGAGAAATTGTCTCAAAAGCGCGTTTTAGATCCAAGAACACAGCAACAATCGTATCTTTACGCTCTACATTTTCCTTCCATTTAGCTAATACCAAGTTCAATGCGGTTTCACAAGAATGACCTTCTCGATATCCCGATTGTTCCGGTATCAGCAAGTTATTACCCTTTAAATACTCAAGCAGCTGCCCTTTCACAACAAGTTCTAAAATTTTCTCTATTGTGTGCAACATATTGATGGGACGAAACTCTTCGGCTTTAATCGTCCCAGCAACTTTTTGAATAGGAATCACTAGGGATTCCTTCCAAACTTGTGGCACGTGCCCAGTTTGTAAAGATTCATTTATCAGGTCCAGCAGGTTGTGTCCGATGACATCAAAACAGTCTTGTATTACCTTGGCATTAACATTATCGACTCCAGCCGTTTTTCCAATTGAAAAGCAAATATTTTCAAGTTCTTCTAATAATATTGGGTGAAATCCATCAAATCTACAATTAAAATTAATCGGCTGTTTTATTTCGTCAGGCTCATCAACTAACTCAATGGACTGGTTAATCAGTGAGACACTGTTGACGAAATATTGATTGAATTTATCTGCAATTACTTGTTCTGACTGTTCTAATGTGCCATCGAAGGTTATGGATCGCGGTTTACTACTATTAGGTTTTAACAAGGATTTCAATATGTTCCATAACTCTTGGCTGTTATTTTGATGCTGATCAATTTTCCTCTGAATAGGGTTTCTCACCCCATTCCCGGCCTAACATGCGTACGACTACAATATTTAATTGATAGTTATGACAGGAAGAAACTTTTCCTGAATTTTGTGAGCTGTATTATACTGCATTGGGGTTCACTTCTGCTTAAAAAATAGCTATTCGTGCTAAATATCGTTCAAAAAAGCTTTTACACCCAGGTTTTTTTTTACGCGGTTGGAATTCATTAATTTCTCGGTACACCTGAACTTTTACAGCTTTTCAAAAACCCCCTGAATTTTCTTTGATTTTTTGTGAATTTTTTGGTGGGGTTAACTCATTGATTCATTGACCCTGAAGGTCTTAAACGACCAAAACCAAACCGTGTAAAAAAAAACCTGGGTGTACTTGATTTAAATTAACGAGGTGCAGCACTCATTTCAGTCATAGCGATTACCATTCCGGCATACAAAAAACCAGTTCCCGGCCTAAGCAAAACTTCACTCAATCTCTCAACATTTTACTCTCATTCTCTCTCGGGACGGTAGAAAATGCGACGTAAACAAAAATATGCACGTTCCACGACAACAAGATGCCAGATGGTATTATTCATAATCATTTTTATTTGGTTGAGAAGATATATTTACTCATCCAAATTTCTTCCAAATACTTAAAAACAATATTTTTTTCACCTTAGAAAATTAAAAATAACATGATAGCGTCAACGTATTAGACAATTTTCCTATTAACGATGAAGGATCAATTTCATAATCCTGGCCTTTTGGCAGCACGGTGCGGCTAGAAGTTCTTGGGCCGCGGTGAATTTTTGTTCGGTTTGAGAATACATTTTAAAATGTATTCTAATATGTTCAAATAAGTTCTAGTGAAACGAACAAATAAGAATAATTGAAGTGCGTGTGTTTAGAATTATGGTGTGGTGATTAACAGCTTCAAGCAATGGTTGTATCGAGCTCAGTGACGATTTTCAGGTAGGTGTTTATGAGATGATACCGTTTTGTAAAAGTGGAAAGAATCACTCCGGCTAAGTGGTGTGGCATCGGAGAGCGAAATTTTGAATTCTACATTTTTATTTTCTATAATTGGATCAATTAGGAGTAAAACAAGTGATAGAAAAATATTGAGTATTGTGACAAATAAATGGGAGACTTTTTAAAAATTATCAACCATAAACCTACGACTTCCAAACAGTATAAATCATTAGTTTTCTGTGCAGTGAGCCGGGAACCGGGTCCATAGGCCCAAGTAGTGATTTACCCTATATTCGCATCTTGTTTTTTTTTAACATTTGCGAATATTTATTACGCGCGACCTGGTACCTTGTCCAATGATTAGCATTATTACTTCTACAAAATTTTCTGTACAATTTGTCTCTTTTACGTTTGAATCGTAAAAGATCCAGATTGTACCAGTTGTTCGAATTTTTCAAAGATACATATTTATGTTCAATTGGATTATTGGTACAGGTTTTCAAAACGTCAGTAAGAACAGCTGATTTTTGATCTAACGAACCGACGTTTGTTTGAAAATCCACGTTCCTGGCGACAAGACCCGAGATAGCTTGTTTAGAATATTTTCTCCAGCACTTCAATTTAATAAGATTACTATCATTATCACTATTATCATCTACGTTAATTACTAAAGTTTCATGATCGGTTATTTTCAAATCACATATCGTTACAGTACTAACGGAATCAAAGTTAGAATATACATGGTCAATTAAAGTTCCACTGTGCTGAGAAATACGTGTATAATCGAAAACCTTCTGTTTCAAATCAAAAAAGTCTGCCAATTGTTTCAAATGATTCGAATTGTGGATGTCACACCAGTTGATATTAAAATCGCCAGCGAGTATATTTAATTTACTAGGATCTATGAACATCACCACCATAGTTACCCATCTTCATGCCACGTTCAACTGCAATGCCTAAGAACCAGTTTCCGTCACAAACTTCGATCAATTGAAGCTTGAATTGAACCGATTCTTTGACATAAATAGCAACACCGCCAGTATGTCTTGAATGTGATAAACAAGCAGCTACATTGTAACCCGGGATACTGTACTGTTCAAAAGCATCACTATCAACAATATGCGTTTCTGATAAAAAGACTAAAAATGGACGTTTATCTTCTACAAGCTGACGTAATGCAACGTAGTTTGTAGAGAGACCAGCAATATTTAAATACAAAATATCGAATTTATTCACATTTCCACTAGAACTTGGTTGCTATTTATTGAAATGTAAGCTGCTCTTTTTACGATCGACTTATCTTTTATACACTTTGCATTCAGTACTGAATGCTCCGTGGTTAACGTCCAAATTTGTTTTACGTTCTTGATTCATTTTAATACAATTAACACATTTCAATACAGTTGACGTGCATTCAGATGTCTTGTGAGCTCCACTGCATTTTTTTTCTAAAATTCTTTCACCAGATCACTAGAAACCCTAAACCTCAGTTAATTTTTGGATTCACCTTGGAGCTATTTTTGTTTTCCTATTTTTTGTGCAGTGTTATTTATTACTTAATAGTATAAATAGAATGATTTGTACAAATACGAGCTCCGTATAGCTTAAATGTGGAATCAAGTAAACTATTTTTTGTCTTTCGCGTATACTAAAATATACGTAAAGGCTATGGGATCACTCAAAAACCGAACTTTGACAAAAATAGGTTTTGTAGTTTTACTTTTTATTCCTTGTCTGGGACTTTGCCGATTATATCGAGTCGTATCATCTCTTATTTCGTTCGTAATGTGTGGTTCAAAGGCAGCTTCTTGGGCCTGCGCAAACTACCTGTCTCGTCGGAGGGCCGTCGTGTCAGGTCTGTTCAGGGTCCCACCTAACACCAGGACTCAGGCATGCGCGCTTTGAGCGGCACACGGTCGCTTTGGCGGAGCCTTCTTGCGGATACATGCAGCATTTTATAGAAGTTTAACAGAGCCCACTTTCAAACCCCACCACATCTTAAGCACACCACAACTCGCAGGTGAAAATGGTTCTAGACAACGATCCGACGGGCACAAATAGGCGAGGTGCGCTGCGAGCAAGGTGGATTGATTAGATGGAAGACGAATTGCTGTTGAATGGGAAAGACTTATCATTATTTACTGCACAGGCTACCCCGGGCTTACTATGAGAAATAAATAAATAGAATCGTTTCACTCTACCAGAAGTAGTGGGGATTTATTTCAATATTTATGATTTTCTCTTGCTATTTTTTTCATGTTCAATCTATCTGATCATTCAATCAAGTTTTAGTTTCACATTTTTTTTTTAATTTTCATCAGTAAGTAATTCGTACCTTAGGGAATATTCATTTAAGACAAATAAACTATTCAAACTCTTTTTTTTAGTCGAAACCGTGCCTTGCAAAGCGTGTCGCAGTACTTTTATCATTTTTTATTTTCTGTTTTGGGTTTTATATTTTTTTAATAATTGTATCTTACGTAACATGCATTCAAACGTTAGATTTCTCGTTTTGTTAGATTTTCGATTCGCACTCATAGGAAAATAATTATCTCTCCCTACTGCTTGGAAATTTTAGCAAAACTAAAAGCACGCTAACACAATGGGCAATGTTACGTCCGTAAGTGGGAGACTGTTTTTAAGTGTTTTTTTCTGATTTTTTTTGTCGTACCAGCGAACACCCTTCAATCATTTAGCGGACCGGAGTGTTTTCGAAATGGCTCTTTTCCACAAATAAATTCCTTTACGTAAACACAACACAAAACGTGTATGAACTGGCGAAAAAAATAAACTTCGTTGCGTGTGGATTATTAAGATTATTTGTTTTAGTGGGCATCTCGTGTCCACCAAAATTTTGGAAAAGAAAAAGTCGCATTCCTGTTTATGTATGAACTAATTTACTATTTGTTGATGTACGAGTTTTGTAATATCTGCTCTGTAGTTGGTTGTGTGGCCCTAGAATTCAAATTTATGGATTTTGAATTTTAGAAATACAACAACCTACAGAGAATGATTGGAGATTCTGGTCCTGTTCGTATATTATTCTTTCAGAGCAGTGTGTATTTAAATCTATCGAATGTGTGTTTACGCTATTAACTAATCGAAATTAAAATTGGCAGTTTATTCATATGATTCCGTTAATCTTTTCTGAACTTTACTAAGGACAAATGTCCCATGCTTGCTAATTTGCTATATGATTCAAGCTTCCAAAAGCACCATTCGATTCTTAAACGTTAAAAATATTGCGCCTTCTTAAATGCTGAATTGCTTGCGTCAATGGACATACACACTTTTCGATGTTACTGATGACTCTATAATTGAAACAAGTGTATGTAAATCTAATAGAACATAATCCAGATTCAACGAAGTTTTAACTTGCAATCGTTTGATACTTTATATATTTTCGTTTCCTACGGATGTGAATCTATCACGCACCATTCCCATGATATCCTAACGCTATAAAATAAATCTTTCGCTGAAAATATATATCGCCATGAAACGATTGAACTGATTTTTTTCACGTCATACAACGAATTTTGCAGCAGGCAGCACCTCCATAAGATGTTACACCGGAAGCGCACTTGATGGGGTTCCTACTGTGGCCAACCCTATGATCTAGCTTTGTCAAAGCATCACGGATCCGGTTTATGCATGACTGCTTCAAGCAGCATATGTTTCTAATTTTTTTTTTGATTTTTTTATCATTTTTTTTATATTTTAGTTGTTGTGTACTTTCTGTAAACACTATGTCACTTTTATTATTGTATACATACTACTTTTGTAATCTTCACGAAATTTGCAGAGTGTATGTGGTGTAAGTAAGCGTACAAACTAATTGTAGACATTCATGCGATGGTTACAAATTTCCTACCGGCAATTTTGTGTGTAAAGTAAGACTGGGCCTGACCAACTAACAAAGGTGCGACAATCTTGAAGAAATTCATTTACAATTTTTAAATTCTTTTGATCACGTTCTTTAAAAACTTTCTTTTCGACACGATTCATCTGTCCTAAACATGCTATTTCAATTCATTCTGAATAAATGTGTAAACTGGAAGGATGATTGCGTACAATAAAATTGGTACAAGGATCACATTGTCAACACAGACGAATATAAACTTTGAAAATAAAAACTATTTTCTGTTCATTAATATGACACATTCCGGCTTATTGACTCAAAGGAAACAACTGAACTACTCTAAAACTCACAAGAACTTACAGCTGTCACGGGACCTTAAAGACACACCTACTTACACGTATAAAAAAACTGATGATAATTTCAGAATAAAATATACGCTCCTTACGTTAAACATCTAGCTTGGCTTTTTTAAAAGCTACTGGAGCAGCTTCGTTGCTACTGTCTGCGGCATTGAGAGAAACTAACGAATCGCTTCTACCGCCGCAACCAATTGCTTGCGCTGCAAATCAATTCATCACCAGCTCCTTGGGCTCCTCCCATGGGAAGCCTTCGCGTCCGAAGTGTCCATACGTGCTGGTGCGCTGGTAGAATGGAGTCCTCAGTTTAAGATCCCTGGAAGAATTACGGTACACATGGTTTAGCTATATCGTTTAATCTTCTAAGTCACCGATATGTTGATGGACACACAATGAATTGAGCATGATTAGAACGGCATAGAGAATAAGTACCGTACAATTCGTAGTTGTTTTTCCGTGATTAAACACAACAATAGAAATTGCACAACGAACCAATGAATGAGACCGTGGAGGAGCATGGTTAGAACGGCACAGAGGTAAAGTTTGAATGAATGAGATGCTTTGAGCGTGTTTACAGCGGCACCTCAGGAATAAACTTTAATTTCTTGGGGTTCTACACAAAGTAGGATTAGAAGACGTGACAGAAATGCAAATCAATAGTTTAATTACTTTCGTTATTTTGGCAGAAATGTGTTGATGCACAAACCAGAGAGTTGACTGTATCTTCTACTTACTTGACAATTTTTCCCGGGCGTAAGTCGAAGTTCTTCGAAACGATGTTCAGCAGTTCCTTCTGACTGTACTTGGAGGTACCATAATCGAATACTGTAATCGAGAGCGGTTCGGCGAGACCGATAGCGTATGCAACCTGTACTAAACAGCGGCGGCAGATTCCTGCCTTCACCAATGACTTGGCCACCCATCGAGCAGCGTATGCTGCCGAACGGTCGACCTTGGTGAAGTCCTTACCAGAGAAAGCACCACCGCCGTGCGCTCCCCAGCCACCGTAAGTATCTACGATAATCTTACGGCCGGTCAGACCAGCGTCGCCCTAAAAAGTTCCGAAACATATGATTAATTTTCACTTGGATTAAAAACTACAGCAACATCTACAAACCTGTGGTCCACCAATGATGAAAAGTCCGCACGGGTTGATATGCACAATGGTGTCCGAATCGAAATACTTGGCCGGAATGACCGCTTTGATGACCTCATCCATGATGCTCTTGCGCAGCTCGTCGAGGCCAATCTTCTCCGAGTGCTGCAGCGACACAACGATCGTGTGCACTCGCTTGGGGATGCATGCTCCCGACTCGAACACGTACTCTGCCGTGACCTGAGTCTTGGAATCCGGCCGAGCCCACCAGAAATCACCATTGCGGCGCAGTTCAGCGATACGCTCGTTCAGGCGGTGGGCTAACACGACGGTCAAGGGCATGCACTCCTCCGTTTCATCGGTGGCATAACCGAACATCAAACCCTAGGGATCGGTCGAGTGAATAGAGAAGAAAGGATGTAATTGGAACGAATGATTGTATGGAAGTGAATGAATTTTAGGCATGATGCTAATTGATGATGCTTACAAAACGGCAAAACACGAACAATCTGCTACAGTCTGCGATTTTTTTTTTTTTCAAATCGACTGCAGTTACAATCAACTTTATGATGCTAATTAACAAAACTACATGAGTTAACAAGTTATTCAGTAGGTAGGAAAAAAGTTATCGCTTGTTCCAGTACTCCTTGGCTTTTTTTAAATGAAATGAACTTAAAAGCTATCAATATTTGTTTACAATCGAAAATCTTTATACTATGATAAACCTTTTAGATTAGTTTGAATGGACTGCACATATCTATGGTCAACTATTCCGTGATTGACCAGATTTTAAAAATACACAATGAGTCAATAGAAGACTTACTGGGATTGATCAATCATTCTTTCTGTGCAAGATCTTGAAAATTGCAAAGATTAACTATAACTGAAATACCGGGACTTCCACATAAGGCTAAAAACTCATAAAGCGGAACACTAAAAAGGAAAACTGAAAAAAAAGTTAAAATCTTACAAAAGGCTAAAATAACAAAAGATAAAAACTCGAATGGCTGAAAAATCGCGGAAGAATTCACATTTGTCCGAAATCGGGGCACAAACGTTGTTCTTGTTGTCTTTCAATTTCGATAAATAATTTTTTTTTTGTGGGGAAATTCGGAGGATGCTTTTCTGCCCATGATTTCATAGTTGACGTATCAACCATTCCACTTTCGCATGTATTTGAGATGATTTAGGGACAAATATCGCAAATCTGAAACATTCTCTATTCTAAACACTTCAATGAGGCATGAAACATGCCACGTATCGATATTACAGCGGTTGAATTACCGTAGTTAACGCGTGATAAGTCGAATTCGGTGACATTTCGAATGGTTGTTACGTCAAGTATGAGATCATGGGCAGTTTTGATGTTTGATTCTCGCCAGGATTACTTTTTATTTTTTATACTTTATCCTTCCTCTTGTTTTTCTTTCTTCTTTATTATTCTTTCATCCGTCTTTTTTCTCTTTTTTTCTTTTTTTCTTTTTTCTTCTTCCGTCTTCCAACTACCTTCCTCATTATTTCTTCCTTCTTCTCTGTTCCTTATTCCTTCTTCTAACTTCATTCTTTTTTCCGTTTTCCGTTCCTTTTTTTCGTTTTCTATTTTTTTTTTTCTTCTTTTTTACTCATTATTTCTTCCATCTTTCTTCTTCCTTTTCCCCTTCTTTCTTCCTTCTTCTTCTTCTTGTTTTCTTCCTTTTTCCTTTCTTTCTTCCTTCTTCTTCTTCTTGTTTTCTTCCTTTTTCCCTTCTTTCTTCCTTCTTCTTCTTCTTGTTTTCTTCCTTCTTCTTCTTCTTGTTTTCTTCCTTTTTTCTTCTGCATTCTTCCTTCTTCTTTTTCCTCCTCCGTCATTCTTTTTCATTCTTTCTTACTCCTCTTGCTTCGTTTTTCTTTGTTCTTTTTTTTATATTTTTCATTCTTTGTTCTTTTTTTATATTCTTCATTCTTTGTTCTTTTTTCTTTATTCTTTATTTTCAATTCCTCATTCTTTGTTTTCAATTCCTTATTTTTTATTCTTTATTTTCAATCCTACATTTTTAATTCACTATTAACCAACTTAACTCTATCGTACCTACGGGTGGGATTCATTACATCTCACCAATTTCAGCCTGTCGACTGGGTTGGTTCGCTCGGAGGAGTATGTATTCAAGAGAAGGTGTAATAACTTCTCTTTCTCGATATGTTATCCAAGTGTTTCGTGCGGAAATACACTTTTACTTTGTATAAAAGAACGTGCGTCATACCCACTCTTCATCACACAAGCCCACAAGTGTAAAGAGTACACTGACCCAACATATATGGGTCACTTTGTAACAATAATTAGTCACTCAAATTTGCATGTTGATTAAATGGAAATGACTCATATTAGTGTGTGACCCATGATTGTGGGGTCAGTGTACAGGAAAACGATAATTTGCTGTTTACCCAAATGATTTAGGCTGTGTTGTAAATCTTTTATGTAAATAAGTTGTTGTGAGCGCCTAAACATGGACCTTTTTATACACAACAGCAAAACACATGCGACCGACAATATTCTCGCGTTTTGTATCGATCATGTTAATTTATTTTCCAAATTTCTTAAGCTTTCAACACAATTGATTCGAATTTGTTGTCTACTAGTTAACAATAAATGTCGTTATAAATATAGATTCAACTTGTTTATACGGCTAAAAGCTGAATATCTATGCTCTACAAAAGATCTTTTACCAACGAATCTTCTAAGCTATTTTTATGTGTAAAATGTTCTGAAAAACTCCGATGTGAAACCCAAGCAACAATTTCTATGCTTCTTGGATTTATTTAATTCTTATAGCGGATTTATAATAGTAATCACCATAACTAGCTGCTTAGTTTTATTGTCACTCTTATTGCTATCAATAAACCTCCTATAAATATGCTGAAAAGGCTTCAAACGTCAAACGCCTATTGACTTTAGGAGCAGCTCTGCGGTTATGATGAAGAGCGTAATAAATCCTATTTTCAAACGTGGTGGTGGTGGTCAAATGAATAACCCTAATAAGAATATTTGCATTGCAAAGAGTTTATAACGGTGTTTAATAAGAGCAACATTTTTCTGATATTGGAAACGGAGAAGCATTTTCAAGTCAGTGAAATTTTTCACTGAAATTCATAATTAGACGATGTTTTCATCGCGTGAAACTTTTGGTAAAAATTTTTGATAATTGATTTTCATGACAAATATATTGAGGTGGATTATCGACAAAATCAGCGGTGATTGATGATAATGCTGTTATAATTATTTTACATTTTTTGCCCAGAACTACATCATTTTGAGGGCGCATGATGTCAATCTTATTTTTTCACTAGCTTTGCAATGAAATCGAACGCGCATCTCATTTTAATGGAAGTATTTTGAAAAACAATCCTGAAAAAAATATATTGCTGTCGTGCTTATCATGATTTTTATCTACAATTCATTTTGTTATTATTTTTCTGCACTGCAGAGTTTTGTTTCTCTTTTTCCAAAGCAACATTTTTGACAGCCGCCGCAGCCAAATTCCCTTTTTTGTGGGTGGTTTGAAATAGAAATACTACAATAAGAGATCGGCGAAGACGCCATCTTGTTTCCAATCGAACCGTCAAAAGCGGTTCCAATTCGACTTGTTTACTTTTTGCATCCATAAGAAGCAAGCAAAAAGTTCAAGTGATGCCGGTATTATTTTCACGATTTCATGCATTTTCATACGTTGCCATTTCGGCAGTTTTTCACTCCGCCGGTCTCTGGTTATAGGGTGGCTAGTTTGAAAGAGGTTTCTGAATACTCTTGTAACAGGTTTATAGTGGTTATCTAGAGAGGGCCAATTGGCCATATCTTACTCTTATACTGCCCTTCTACGCATAATTGTCCCTTGTTTGGTTTTGGAGACTTCAAGTTTTTAGCACAGAGTGGTCTACTCTCATGCATATTTTCCGAAAACATTAAAAAATACCGACCTTTGTTGGAAAAATTAGTGAAAACAACATCGAGTCTGTCCCATTGTTGAATTTCTACGCATATCTGTCTCGCAGGGAATAAATTCAGCATTATGGAAGATGCTCATAGGAATGGTATTTCTATCAAGCCTGTCCACTTTCAGTGGTGAAAATGACCAGTTCTAAGGATCTTAATCATAAGTGATAGAACTATAATCTAAGAGTGAAATCAGTAGTGATTCAGTTTCGACCACTATTCTAGTTTGCATCTAGAGCAAAATAGAACAAACATGTTGGTTTCTCCAGCAGTGTTACATTCATGATTTTCAATTAAATGAAATCATTATGTTGTTGCCAAAAAAGGCGCCGTAATTGCAAAGTTAAGATTCATTCGTGGTTCAAATCTGCAGAAAATAGAACGGAGCGTTATACCAGTTCTACTTTTTTGACAATAAAAAATGAATCTATAACAGTTGCTGGCCAAATTAATGTTTCAGATTCATATTCAAACTGACAGCCCCATACGATTTGAATCACTGCTGATTTTACTCTAAGACATTCAATCACGTGGAGAGTAAAATTTAAAAATAAATCATGAGCCGATCATAGTACTGCCGTAATCTGGAAAAGTGACGTAACAGCCATTTTACAACATGCATGTTTTCCATTTTTCTGTTAAAGAGCTCGATGAGTAGTACTGCCGTGAACCGCATATCTGTCCCATCTTTGCTGTGTTTCCTATTCATATGGGACAAATATGCGAATCACGGCAGAGTACTCGTTAACACCATTTTTGTAAAATGGCGTATACGTCAATTTTTCATATTACGGCAGACTAGTCATTAAAGAAATCAACCACTCAACGTGACTAATATGCGTAGAAATCTGCAAACACGGGATATATTTCTCTGCATAACAGTCCCGCTAAAATATTTCCTAGATTTAGGCCATAAATTATATTTATACATTAAAAATATAATGATTTCAGTAGAATGGTGCTCTCCCATTAGTCTAGTGATGTAAACTCCTTGAATCTCCTATTCGCTAGAAGCTAGGAATGAAAATTGAAGTTTTATTCAACATGCGATTTTTTCAGTTGCATTTTTTTGAATTTGGTACAAGTTTAGTAGGGCAGACTAGCTCAAACACAAAAATATCATTTTCACTGACTCAGACTACATTACCAGAATTTATATAACATGGGTTCAAGTGTTCTCGACCGATGCACCATCGGTTTACAACCATACACAAGGCAGTGCTTTAGAGCATATTTAGAGAATCCATGTTTATTATCTTGTTCTTTTCAATGTTGGTGCCCAGTAGACCAGTGGAGCACTTCTCCCTTTTCCCGATGACAACTACAGCGCCGCGAAAGAGCGCGAGTTCGAATTCCGCTCGAAAAGAGTAACAAAATTGCGTTCCATGTTAAAAAAAAGTGCAAGAAAAGTTTAGATAAATTTCCATTGGAAAACATATTTTTCTTGTTTTCAAAATTTAGAGCGACTATTCTGCCCAAAATCGCTTATTTGTCCCATATGAATAGGAAATCCAGCAAAGATGGAACTGATATGCGATCATAGGTAATACAGGGGTGGTAATGCGCATCTCGATTCGAACGTAATTCTATCGAGTCGAACATGTTTGGCATTACGGCTTTCGATTCGATTTCGAAAACGACTCATCGTTCAAGTATGCTCAAGGAGGTACAAGAATAAGGAGGTACAAGAATAACGAGATGTTTTGGCATTATGGAAACTCGATAGCACACTGAAAAACGACTCAAATCGAATGAAAAACACTCGTCACCTTTATAGCTTTCGAATGTTGTTCGAGAGTAATTTCTTGCTGAAAGTTTTTAATTATATTTGTTATTATTTCTATACGGAAAGAGAATAAATGTTTAATTATACCTAGTATCTTGAAGGAAAGAATGTCATTAGTATACCTACTTTTAAAGTTTCCAGACAATATGCAATCTCTAATTATCCCGAAATCCGCGTAAAAACGACTTCAACTGAAATCGTTTTTTTTTTTGCAGTTTTCAAGTATTTCCATATGATTTCGATACACCACGTGAAAAATCAATGGGGAAAATCTGCGTAAAAACGTTAATATTCCACAATCGTAAAAAACGTAAAAATACGTAAAAATAGTTTAGCTAAATAAAAAAACGCGCAAGAGATGACCCAAGTGCGTTTAACTAAAACACATGGAAATATTAATGTAATTTATTGAAGAATCCTTCTTTAGATTTAAATTTTTTAGCTCATCTGTGGCATTAACTCGAATAAACATAAAACTTATAATTTGTGTCGTAACAATATATGAATTTACAAAACATATCGTATCGACATAATGTTTTAATCGGTTGCAACTGCTCAATAAATAATATTGCTTTTTATAGGGTAAAGTGCCCAATAGTGGACCCCCAACCAATAGTGGACCCTCCAGCCATTTTTGCATTATTACAGCACAATGTAAACATTTTGCTATGAAATTCCATCGGGAGAACCTACCTTACAGTCCTATGATTTGATTACATGCATTGGAAATGCTATGGAAAGTAAAATTAGATGATTTTTTACAATTCTATAAAAAATAAACACGAGAGTGTCCATTATAGGAATATTTTGGGGGTCCATAATAGGGAAGAAGAACGTACCGAAACGGAACATAAAAATCAAATGAAGTGTCGACTATAGGGAAGCAAATTCCTATTATGGACCCCCAGGGGTCTACTATAGGGCGAATTCAATCAGACTTTAAAATGTTAATTTCAAAGAATAACGTCGTGTATTTGAGTGTTTTATGTATGTATCGTGGAGAGGAGATGAAGAACTTGGTATTAGATGTCAAGCAGAATTAATATGTTGAAAATTTCTACTCCTTTTGACAAAAAGAGCAAAATTTCGCTACGTCCACTATTGGGCATTTTACCCTAGTCATTGAGCACAATTTGCTTTTTATAAATTAACTGCCAATTCATGCCCTGGAGGATGCCTTTAGCCTTTCCAACAGGCAGCATGCTACACGCAGATGAAATTACTCTTATTCTCTCTGTTTACTCACATTCGCCATGCGCTGAAGGTTGTCTCTCCAGCGGGCGGCATACTAAACACGGAGACAGAAACAAATAATTTTTTTGTACAAGAAAAACAACACGAAAGTTTTTTTTTTGCCTTTTTCAAAGTGTCATAAATTGAAGTGATTTAAGTGATTTAAGAAGTGATAGAACTCACTTTTACATAGTAAATTTAATCCATTTTGAGGCTCAATGACAATTGCCATCAAAATTTTAGCACGAAATTTTTTTCTTCACATTCTAAAAAAGCTGCAAAATTCGGCTATGGGCACTCTCATTGTATTGACAAATCATTCAATATCGTTTTAATTGTCCCTTAACTTATTTTCAATAACGTTTTTATGCATTTGTTATAATTATTTTGACATAATTGTTCGAAATAATGAGTTTATTTAATATTTTTGTTCTTTGGGCATGTCTAGTTATTATACACACACTTTTTGCGACAAATCGTTGACCGATTTGCTTGCAACAAGTTGCATTCGACGGGGAATGCTTTTCCATTGTTTCCTATTGAAAATTACTGATGACGTTGTCTGGTGTTGCAATGGCATAGCTCTCTTGATAATGCAAGTGATGGAGCGGCTCATTATCATGTGATTCTTAAATCACGATGTGGAAATAAGTGGTGCTTTCAAGCAGGGTTGTGCTGAATCATTCTCATACGATAATGATTGGAATTATCAATTGATAATTTCTCAGGTGTGGAAAGTAGGCGGGTTTTCGTTGACGATAACTTTTAAAATTTTGAAATCAATTACAATTATAACACAAAATTATCATTTTAATGTAAACCTTACCAAAACTAATTTAATGTCTAAAATGAAGTTCAATATGATGTTTGGCATATTGCATTTTGATGTCATGTGTAGAAAAAAGTTCAAAAAGTTACGGTAAATGCTTTAAATCGAGATACAATTATCGAACGATTCTCATTGGCTAACAAGTTTTTATCAATTGATTATTTGGATATGTTATCGCGTGAGAGTGGTGTTCAAGTTCATCGTTGAAAATTTGATTTTTTTTCTATCCCTGCCTTCAAGTAAGACTTGAAGCGGTCAATTTAGTCCTGCGTTTGAGACGCTTATGTTAAAGATTTGAATAGTTGTCTCTATTATTCTACCTGTTCCTCATTCATCCCTAGTTTTGAAGGATCTGTTTTGAGGTACGGGTGGTCTGGTTTTCCCCGGATAACGAGGAGAGCTATAATTGGAGCAGGAGATTGCATTCGTCATTGAGCCATACGTTGTTCTTAAAAAAAAATCTGCCTAAAACCTTCCGTGGTACGCGAGAGAAAGTTTGCGTGAAATTAATGTTGAAATTTCAAAATCGTTAGATTCTGACAGATCGTTGCGAGGATCATACTATCAAAAGCCACATCTAGCTAGGGGGGACAGATTATTGTTTTGTTGTAAAGATTTTGCTTCTTTGGTGCTTTTGCAGGCTAATTGCTTGTTGTTCTAGCATTAATTCGCGATATTGTCGTTTTCTTGTTGTAACAAAACAACATTTTGACAAGTGGACGCATATTTGTCCCATTAAATCAATATGTTAATGAATAACGACAATCAAAATATCGATTCTCTGCATCGTAAGAACTTCATATATGTCAGACTCCAAAAGATAATGACTGATTAGAAGTTTGCTGGAATGGACTTCCCATTAAAATGCTGAAAAATGAGTAAAATTAATATAGTGGGGATTTGAGACTTCCTAAAATGGATTTATATATTTTTTGCACAACCACTGATAATTGAACTTGTCTCTTTTTCGTTTTGATTCGTGTAGTAGTTCGAGCTGAAACAGGTGTTTTTGTTAACATTCTTTTTATTCAGCATTGTTTTTTTATCCACATATTATACCTTGAGAAAAAAAGAGAACAATGGTTTGTAGCATTATTTTTTATTGTACTGATCCTCCAGTAGTACAATATCACAGACAAAATAATATGTTTCAAGATGACTCCTTTGGACTTCGAGCCACTCAATGTCATAACAAAACTTTCCAAATCGATTCATTCATTCATAGGATGTTATCCGTTATATTGCTATAAATTGCGATAACACCGACTGAAACTTTGTTTTAAGTTAACTAATATAACTCGGCATAAGGATGTGTTTCCTTCTTATGATTCGAGTAAAAAAAATCGTTACAAATGACACATCGCCAATATCACAAACGATTATTGCACGTGCTTCTAAAATGATAATGGCTCTGTAGCTTCAAAGATGATGTTATTTTTTGCAGCAATTAATATTTAGTCTAACTGATTTCACATTTTTTTTAAATGATTATCTCAACTACGGTTTGAGTGCAGTTTTTACATCGTCATAGAAAAACAAAATCATTGATAGCCAAGAGGTCATGGAACAAACAACGGCTGACTATTACACAAAACAACATTACTTTAGCAGATTGTTCGCGTTGTGATTTGATCATTGTAACGACTACACAAGACGGGAATTATTGTTGCTTATTAAAATAAATTTGCGTTTGTGAACATGATGTAGGTTAAATGGTTGTTTATTTTTGTGATCAGGAATATGAATAAGTGCGACTTTGCGCATTTGTCATGCTGATTATTTTTTGTTCGTGTATGTGTTTCCGAAACATGCGATAATTTTGATCCTTCATAACCCTATCATGCCACGTGCCGCCGAATTCGCGAACCGCCACCAAATTCTTGTTAGCGAATGATCGTGCAATTTTTTTTTTAATTTGAGAATAGAATCTGGTAGAGATAGGTTCTCAGAAATGAATGACACCATTTATTTGTCAGCTAGACTACCACTTATCGCTACGGTACGGAAGCATTCATCTAGTTTTGTTTTTTTTTTGCATAATGTTGATTGCAGCATTCTTAGAGTGGCGATGATTACACTGACAATGGAAAATGTCCTAACCTGATCTCCGGCCCCGACTTCCTCCTCGGAACGATTTACATGCACTCCAGCGGCAATGTTGGGTGATTGTTGGTCCAGCGCAAGCAACACGTTACATGTTTTGTAATCGAATCCTGCGTGATAGATATGTATGATTGGTGTTACGCCATTCATGTCCCCGGTTGCATGCGATGTGAAATAGGAGAATACGTGCAAATATTGAAACGATGAGTAAGGATTTGCTATTAACCGTAGATGTTATCCGCTGTAGAAAAGCCTATGAGAATACAAGAATCTTGAATAAAACCAGCCTGTGGAATATAGCTTCCCTTCTTTCGATTTATTTCGTACGATTTATGGATGGGAGATTTCCATATTGCTACTGCCTTTGCGGTGAATCTGAATGCTGACCATTGCACCCTGACGATACGCGTGCCACTGATATAAACATAATCGAAACACGAGCATGGAAACATTCAACAAAATTTTGATCGCTTGGAAACACCCGATCAACGAAGTGCCGACGTGGACAGATCGGTTTTCTTTCTTCTCCGATAGCCAGACAACACACGAATGCTGAGTTTCGAAAAAAATATAACACATTTGGCGACTAAACACCGACGATATGCCACACGTTGAAAAACGAGAACCATGTTTATACAGACGGTCGTCTCTCAGCTCGTGTCCAGCAGTTCATGGGACATTCGATAGACGAATTGCCTTATATTAGATCAAATGAACAAATATTATGCTTGGAAACAGTGCCAGGAAGCAAATTTATAGCTTTCGGAGAATTAAAACCAGTTGGCACGAGAGTTTTGGGACATTGATTATTAGCGATTTAGCGCGCATGCATCTTCCAGTCAGACTTCTTCTTCCAGACTTCTTCGAATTTAAATAAGCACGCGTAGTTGGTATCCCATAAATTAATCATAAAATTCATCCGTACCTATCGTTTGTTTATTTTAGAAACTAAGCCAGTACGAACAAAGAGACCACCCTAACATAAAGGATCAAGATTGCCAATGAACGCAGTTAGCTGAGTTCAACCAAATTTTTTATTGAATTTTCAGTTTATGGATTATCAGTTTATTATATGAATTGTATTGTATTTCAAATGCAAACCATATGAATTTCCATGAATCAGGTGTTGTCTCGCTTCAAATTACCTGTCCAAGCAATTATTCGGTTTCAATTACCAACGAATCATTCCCACGACCACGAGCTTTTAATAGTTCCTTACAACTCACTGCAAAACTGCAAACCTAGTATGTGTCATGTTACCGTATAGCGATGTCCAATTATCATATCATCGGGATCGATACGAGCAAAAACAACGATGCAATGGGGCTCCCCCATGGGAACTTTGAAAATTTAGCTGACGCAATCGAAAGAGGAATACAACCTTGATTCAAAGAAACATCGCTTAGAAACAGGACAGTTGACGCCTTTGAAAAACAGCCCTTCTTCCTAATCTGGTCATATTGATAACCCCGATAGAGCAGTTCAATATTTCTGGAAACGAAGTTGACTACAGCAACGAAAAAATGGAACATGCTTCTAAATGAGATTCGATGTCCGTTTCATCCAAAGTTTCTACCACAGGGAACCCAGTACAAAATTATCGCTTCCGTTAGTTCTGCCTTTGTTGGTACGACATTTGTGATCATGGTGTCAGTATTGGACCTTTCCCGAGTTTTTAAGTTCGATTAAATACTATCTCTCATATTCATACCTGGTAGCGAATCACTTTTTATTTGTTCAAATATTTCCTTCTTCCTTGTTGTTTTTCATATTTTTCCGATTTCTGAGGAACAATTTTAAAATGCATTGCACACTCTTCTGCATAAAAAATTATATGGTTTTGATTTAGCACGCATAATCTTTGAAATCAATATGATGACCGCTAACAGCCCTAAATTATTGTTATTGCCCTCATTTCAATTTAGGTCTATTGTAGTAGTGCTATTATTTAACGAATAATAGCAAGATAAGGAAGAGTCAATGAACGAATTTCTCGGGAAAGGTCAATGCTTTAATCTAGAGGAGTAAGTCAATGAAGATGAAGATGATTTCGATTAGGAATTCGGGATCAACGAACACAACGAAGTATGAAAAGGCAAGGCTTCGCGACGAGCCATCCAATTGAATTGAGTGTGAACTCTTGCGGGCCCCCTATCTGTTATCAACGGTTTGTAGCTACCTGATCACCAGCGCCAACATTATCCTCATCGCGATCAATGTGTACACCCTGAGCTATGTTCGGTGATTGCTGTTCAATTGCGACCAACAAATTCAACGTTCGCCAATCGAAGCCTAGAGAGGAGGGATTACAATTTAAAGGCCAAACGATAGATACAGACAACTGAGCTTTATCCCGTAACTCAAACAAGAGTCCAAAAGAAAAGCACCGTCGAAATGCGGGGGTACAACGAAGATAATTCGGAATTTTTAAATAAGAAAGTTTAATCGTACCTTTTGAGGAGTCATCATAACCGATGTGCTTGACGGTCTCTCGAACAATTTTCTGGTAGTCGATTACAGCCTTCGATGTGATCTCTCCGCATAATAAGATCATTCCAGTCTTTGAAATAGTTTCTGGCGAGTAAATGGAGGAAAATAGGTTAATCTCCCGGATCATTTTGAAAGTAGTTCAAAGGGCACTTACCACATGCAACTTTAGCGTTCGGATCCTGCTGCAGATGTGCATCCAGGATGGCGTCACTGATCTGATCGCACATCTTGTCTGAAAATAGAATTGAAAAGTGTATGGTAATGTGTGTCCAAACATTTGTCATAAATAATAGAAATTCAAGATCAAATCAATAAGTCACTAGAAGTCGCATCAGAAAAGTTCTTGAGTTCTTTTAGAAGTCAACCAGAATGTAATGGGTAACCTACATTTGAGATGATCCTTGAAAATTGAAGGATAGCCTGCATGTTAGCTTAAAAATAACACAAGAAATGTAATGAATACAACACTGGAAACATTTAACTACCCGTTCCTTTCAATTGAAATCTTAGATAGAACGATTTCATTTGAATTTCAAATCAGGCGCAAACCATTGGAACTTTCGTTTTCTATTGTTGGTGAATTCTATTTTGAGTCTATCCTATCGCAACGAAACATAACAACCATATCCCAGTACAAGAATCAAAACAAAAGCAATCATGTATGGAAATGGAATTACAAATAATATCGTGCTGGTTTTGGTGTGTTGTGCGCGACTACGCTGCGCGCGAAAATATATACAAAGAAGGTATCAAATTAACACCGGTCAGGCGAGATGACCGGCGCAAAGCAACGCGCTTCTCACTAAACCATCGATAGGTGTTCTAGTTCCTACCCAAGCACCGGCATTCTCATCATTCATTGCACGACCACAAACTACTAACAACGCAATTCGCGTCATGTTCCGCAGCCGCCACGCGGTTCAACCTCGAGGTTAGTTGATAAGCTGTGCGATACGCCTAACCAAGAGAAAACCGAGGATACCTTATTTGTTTTTCAAATCATGCTTTTCTGAACCCGAAATGCATTGCATTTTGTGCATATTTATGAATTCCATTTTGGTGGAGTTCAATATTTTGAGTGGTTTCTACGGGTCGCTGCCTTGACCATGCCGGATAAAATTTAAAACCACCAACAGCTCTTGAAGTTTATGTGCTTAGAAATATATTTCCTTGCAACTATCATTATATCAAAGTAAAATATGACTATGATCTTGATAAATTATTATTTAATAATTTAATAATCTAATGATTATTCTCAAACACAAAATGTCATGAGCATCACTCTCTAACTTCGTTAACATTATTAATCGAGTGACATGCATTTGACATAAATAGAAGTTCAAAAATAGAATTCCCCCAAAAAATCGCCACGAGCCAAAACCGAGTCTAACATTCCACTTATAAATACGTATAAATCATCGCGGAGGAAGACCACCACGTGGTTTCCATGCCGGGTGTGTGTTGTCGTGAACAGGTAGAGGAAGGAGTTGCACATACAAAAAGATGACGCGCATCCGCGAGAGGCTGAAAATCAATAATCACGCTTTCTGCCCTTTCCGCGTAGTTTTTTTTTTGTAATACCACACCAGCACAACAACCTTTACCCTGCTCACTAGTAAGCCACAGTATGGTGTTTCATGTAGGCAGTGCTGCTAAATTAGTTTTATCAATGATGGGTTAAAATGAATTGAGAAGCAATAATATGATAAGTAAAGCATGATTCAGAACATGAGTTCAGTGTAATCAGTCTTTGATGTTCACAACTGGTGTGACAATCATTGAAGGCTAATATTACTTCAGTTGTATTAAATAATGAAGGACGATCGTTTCATAATTCATATACAGAGTTAAAATTGTAGAGCAGAGAATCGTAGCATCCTTTGCCGCGAACGCACGTATTTTTCAAAACATCAGTTTTTTCCTCTGTCAAAATTTATTGAAACAATTCAAAATCCAGTAATAGTATACCAGATTCCAGTATCTTCCAAAAATGGAATAAGATATTCAAGCATTGAGATTTTTTTCAAATTTGAAGGGTATCGAAAATTTAAGGTGGATTTTGGGGAAGGATTTTCTACTCCAAATGTACCTTCTGTCAAATGCAGTTCACCTCAGCCTCTCGGTCTACAAATAAAGCAAGAGCTATACTGCCGTGAATCGCATATTTGTAGCATATGAATAGGAAACCCAGCAAATATAGGACAGATATGCGATTCACAGTAGTATATCAGCGATAATAGCAACAATACATTCAGGTCTAGCAGATGGCATACCCGCTACCTTCAACGGAGAACTCGTTTTCGACGGTAGCAGCAATTGGCAATGAATGCGAAAGTAGTTCCAAGTCCGCCCCATCCAATTCCCCAGCTTGAAACGGAAACGAATACAGACGCGACAACAGTTGGGTTCAACCGCACAAACCGATTCGGTTGCTGTAGTTGACCAGTGTGTGCAACTCCGCCCGCATGCTAGAGAAACGATAAATAATTCTGCACAGTTCTCCAAAATCTATCTTCGTCAAAAGCCGGATTTTACCCTTCATTCAGTCCCATGATGGCCCATTTACGTTTTGGCTAGATTTAAGCAGCTGCCATTGTAGCAAGGAAGTGAGGGGTGAGGGTAGAGGATGATGCACGCACAAACATACAAAGCTAAAATTATAGAATAAAAACGGAACACTTCTTTACTTCGAAGCCAAAACTCACGTCGAAAGTATAATTTTTACGAAATTTGATATTCTAGCAGTCAGACGTCAGATGTGATAGTAAGGCGGGAAAATATTTCCAATCATCTTCCTCCGTGGCAGATATGAAACTAGATGAAAAGCTACAGGTGTCCTCGGTTAACACTAGGACGACAGCGTTGAAGATCCGGGCTAATGATTGAATTGACTTTGGAGCTCGTAAAAATCAAGCCAATCTACGGAGCGACAAAGTAGGGAAGCTACAACGAGGCCGTTCTTAAAGCTGGATCCGGAAAGTAGACAAGGAAGCCAGCCGGAAGCAAGCAAGCGATCAAGGATCGGATCCAATAAGCGGCCAGAAACTTCGAAATATGTCTACAAAAACAAAGGCATTACGGAAAGCGGAGAATAAAAACACCATAAATGAATGAAGAAAACCGGAAACTGGATCGTGGACTCCGTTTGTTCCGTTTTAAGATGTTCTTCCCTATTATGCACTTTTTAATTTTTTTTTACTTCAAAATGAATCAAACGTTACAGTTATGCGTTCCTTCATAAAAGGGACTTGCAACAGCTTGCAACTTAGTTTTAATGAGCATTAGCAATAACATTAATCAGGGATTGGATCCAGCCTCAGACACCTTCAGTATAGTGTAACTTAACTTCCTGCCATTATTTTTATTATAGTTGCATTCCACTGCGGCCAATTACAGGACTGTTACAAACTTAGCAAATTTCAATCCACGACTAACAAAATGAAATCCAAGATTGAAAAATAAAACCGCAACGAACATGAATAATGACCAAATTACTTAAAAACACGTTTAAATGCGAAACTTCAATACATTTACTTTTAATCTATCGACATTGAACAATAGAAAAAACCAAACCATTTTTGCTGTACTATACACGATGGCATAGTTGAGGCATAGTCATAGGTATCATGTTACAAAAAATCAATGTTGATTTTTTTTTCAAATTCTTAAGCATATGAAAATCCCTGCATGTTTAAATCCGTGAAGACCAAACGAGTTCCTGAGTTATTGGAAGCCTATTCACTTGTAGAAGCAGAACATTAAGGTTTTGTAATAAATGGTAGGTAATTCTGGTCGTTCACAAAGATTCTAGTAAATGCGCAGAGCTCCCGAAAGGTTATTATAATTCAGCATTACACACATCTCTCCAAAATTGGCTCCAAATAATGTTATAAACTTTCTGGTGCCCTCATCAACCTTCGGGAATTCTCACGGTTTCATTAAAATCGCAATAGACCTCCACTTTTTCAAATCGTTGAAGTTTTCACATTCTTTCTGGAAATTTATGTGAAATCTTGTACCTATCTTATCTTTTGACAAGACTTTGGAACTCTTTCCAAATAATCGTGGGAGCAGTGGTGCGAATTCTCAATCTCAATGACTGAAATTTGTTGAGCAGTGAAAACTGAAAAAGTTTAGCAGCAACAATCAACGATAAAAGTGCTGTCCAATGAGAGCTTGAAGTAGCTCGAACTTTCTCCCTGTCCTGCTCTTGCCCATTTGCTGACAAAAAAGAACGAGCAGGACGGGAACAACTTCGAGCTACTTCGAGCTGCTCATTGGACAGCACTAAAGTAAACAAAAGACCTCTCTTCTCATTGCACACGCAGCCCGCACTGACAGTCTATTCAGTTCACTCGCTGCTGTGTGAATGCGATGGCCCTATTGGCGATTAAAGGTTGCATGAAGAAGAAGAAGTCGAAGGATGATATTAGAAAAATATTGCACGGGGAAGCATAGGGAAATTTTTTTCAAACTCTTCTCAAAAATTCTAGAAGCAATTTAATTAAAAACGGAATGCAGTACGGGGTTGGACTTTTCTTATACTGTGTATCAAGTATGATATCATAAAATAAAATTTAAAATCGAAAAATTGCGTTTATTATGCAGTAGAAGGAAAGTCCAACCCCGTACTGCTATCCGTTTTTAATTAAATTGCTCCTAGAATTTTTGAGAAGAGTTTTAAAAACCTTCCCGTATGCTTCCCCGTGCAATATTTTTCAGATATCATCCTTCGACTTCTTCTTCTTCATGCAACCTTTAATCGTCAATATAAATGCATGGATGAATACTATCACTTGAAAGAAACATTTGTGCCGAATGATCATCAGCTTCAGCCCGCTTTTGGCTAACCGAGTTTGCTAATGTCGTTTTCGTTTATTCCGAACGGTGTACACCGGCGGTGCAACATTTGCCACCGAAAATACGAACGGTTTGGGTGCAATTTTTTGACAGCCAACACATGTTTTCGGTGGTGTTAGTGATGTCGTCAATCAAATTTATCGAGTATCAAATAACAAGTAAATATTATTAAGATTTAACAAGATTATATTTGTGTCTTGCTTTTAATTTTTTAATATCTACTTCATATTGCACAAATGATTACACAAATTTTGTAATTTAATTTGGCAGTAGTTAAAAGTAGTTTCTTATGCGTTTTGTTTATCGTTAAAAACATGATTAATTATTTTAGAGTGTCTTTGGGGGAAATGCTACAAAGTTAAAAGACTATTATTCTTCCATTTACTTCCACTATTCACTAGTGAATAGTTGAAGTAAATGGAAGAATAATAGTCTTTTAACCTTGTTAAAAACATATTTGAATGTAGAAAAATCTTTTAAAAAAGAGCCCTTGTAGGATTTGATAAATTGTGAATGGTGGAAATTAATAACCGTGAGAAAGTTACTGAATTCCAATCATATTATTTGTTTATATTTATTTGAAAACTAGTAAAATCGAAGATTGATTGAAATACCGCCATCGGGGGTGACGATGGGTTAGGAATGAGTCATTGCTGTTACTGACAACCAAGAGGTCGATAAACGAAATCGTTCAAAAAGGACTCTTATAAATAATTAGTTTTCTTGCTACTAAAAACATTCTAAGTTGTTGAAACAGTAACATATTCTCAACCCCATTTGCCACCCCGGATGACGGTATCAAAATGATTGTAAGATTTAGGTTTTATCCAAAAATAATGAGTTTATGGAATTCAACATGAATTATTTCATCTCTACGTAGTTAATTAAAAAAATTGGCACTATGTGCTTTAGTTAAGAGCTGGTCTTTGGAAACTTTGGATTTTTTTTACTCCAATTATTTCATATGAATAGAACATATTACACAATACATTTATATTAATAGTAGAAAATTTCAGATATTGTATGATCCAAGTTTTTAATTGAAGTCCACCTAAATAAAGACAAAAGATATTATTTATATCATTACTATAAAAATTATATGATATCATAACACATATGTGTTAAACTGATTGAAGTTAAAACCAAGAACACTGTTCTTGACCGCATGTGCAAATTTAAGTTATTTTTCGATTTCAGCATAGTTATGTAAATCGACTATTAATTTCTCTTCTTTAATTTCGCATCTATTTTAGATCATGTAAATATTCGTTTGAAAAAGGTAAAATAGACTGACTAATCGATTTACTACATTATCAAAAGTAAGCATTGAGTAGAAATAATGTTTTTTTAGGTATATAAATTTGCCAGGTAAAATTAAATATAGAAAGATTTTTCTATGAAAGTTTAACATGTTCTGTGAAATTTGATCTCCTTTTTTAATTTTGTTGATTTTGATATATTTAGCCGTTTATTCCAATCACTGATAGTTGGAATAATTTATAAACATCATAAGAAATTGTACATTTATAGAAAGTTATTGGATAACGCTTCTTTGCACCTTTTGATTCTACTTCGACAACATTGATACAAATTATTAAATATAATTTCAATGATATCAGCAGATAATAAAATAAAAACAAAGCTACCCGAAAGACCTAATAAGAAAGCTAATAGGATACTTATGACAGCTCCGCATCACACAAGTATTGGTGCCACGCGGTGCCTACCCGCTACACTCGCTTCGGAAAGGGTGTAGATTTTTCTGCACCGGTGGCAAAAAGGTGCAATAATGGAACTGCACCGTTTTTAAAAACGAACGATTCCAGTGCAAGTTTGCCTACACCGGTGCAAGCGGTGCGAATAAACGAAAACGACATAAGCTACTCCTGCTTTGTCGTTCGGACTGAAAGGCACCGTCATAGACAAAGAGGAGCAGAGAAAAATACAAAACAAAAGAATCACACTCAGCAGGCATTGTTGATAAATTGCACCACTGCGTGGGAGCTTCTAGAAATCCTTCAAATTCCGTGAAAAAATGCTTACGGATTTGCGGGTATTATCTGGAACGTCAAAAAACCTTCTCTAAGGGTCTGTCTCATTTGGAGAATTAAACTTAAAAGTGACAGTTCGAAAATTAAGAAATCACCCCGTTATAAGAATGGCTGGTGCTACCCAGCAATTCCAACAGGACATCGATGGAAAATGATTCGATATCTGTCAAAAGTAATCTTGCTCTGCGAGGCGAGCAGGGTTATTTGATAATTATTGAGGGTCTGTCTCATTTGGAGAATTAAACTTAAAAGTGACAGTTCGAAAATTAAAAAATCACCCCGTTATAAGAATGGCTGGTGCTACCCAGCAATTCCAATAGGACATCGATGGAAAATGATTCGATATCTGTCAAAAGTAATCTTGCTCTGCGAGCAGGGTTATTTGGTAATTATTGAAATGTCACTTTTAAGTTTAATTTCAGTTTAATTATCCAATTGAGACAGACCCTGAAATGTCACTTTTAAGTTTAATTTCAGTTTAATTATCCAATTGAGATAGACCCTAAAGTATTGTCGTAGCCAACAAATGCATCATCCGAATCGAATCATCTCGGATGTCAAAATCAACATGCGTGTTTACGCACCAAGAAACGAACACTGAATGATCCAAGTGACCCATTTTCTCATCAAAGCGCATTCATCTGATTGATGTTTTCTCTCTCTTCCACCCACAACTATATACGCGTACCTCCTCTTTTCAATAGGTGCGTTTACTCTTTCGTTCAATTTTTGAAGCATCCATTCAAGGTGGATACATATCAAGCTTCCGACAAACATACATCCTACCATTGTTGAAAACCTCGTGTTGCACTATTAGTAAGAATTATCAAGAATGTTAATAATTCAGAACAATGTAATAAGGTGCTCATTTAATTATTCTAGTCTTATTATATTCCCACAAGTATATTTACGAAATAAGAATGCTTATTCACTTTCTGTGGGGTGTATGGATTTCTGATAATCGTCACTTACTGCTTGCAATCTCACAGATATTCAAAAATTCAATTCCTACAATCTCACACAAATCTATTCAGCACTTACAATAAGTCCAGGAAAACATTATAATCACTGGGATACTTTAAATATATTGGTTTGAATATGCTCAGGTCCTTCAGAGAAGAAGTGGCATAACTAGCCTCAAATGCTAGGGAGAGCTACATCTCGAGAGGAGCCAACCCAGGGCTGAAAGTCTCGCTAATAAAGACAAAAAAAGCTACATCTATTCCATTTATTTTATCGAGTTTTAGTTATTTGCTAAAACTTCCAAAGTGGATCAATCGTTGCATTGTTTTTTTTTTACAGAAAGTTCAATTACTATCAACTCGATGTTAAACTTTTTCAACAACTGGAAAAATGTTTGAAGATTCCTTGGCATATTTTTTGTATGAATCCCTCCACAAATACATTCTAATTTGAGTAAATACCATACAGTCTATTAAGTTTTTTGAAGTAGGGTTTTTGAAAAAAAAAAACTACTGACATTTTTTATTTTTCAGGGAGAATTTTGAAGTAATTTGGAAGAAGGATCGTAGTAAGTTGTGCCGCGAATGGACGTGTTTTGTTTTTGCTGTCACGTTTTTTTTTGCAAATTTTTAATTCGTGGATTTTGAATTCGGCAGATTCGAATATTTTTGAGTGCTTAGTGCTTGCGTTATACACCTGATATAAGTTATGAAGTGAAACATATGCTCTTCACAAAACAGTGAAAAAAAAAAATACATTTTAAAAACTCTCGAGAGGTAGCCCTGGTGTTTTCAAACCATCATCTTCCGGGTGTAGGCTTCATAACGCTCGAATGGCCAAGGAGGTTTTAGGTGTCCGATCACGCCCGTTCAGCTGTTATGGGAAAATAGGAAAATCTTGAACTGGCGAAAGAATCCTAGGTTCCGATTAGACCGATTGCCGACGTTGACAGTACACGGTACATGCTGTCGATTGTCGATTTCCGTCTGGCTGAAATTGCCTCCATATTTGATGGGAAAAGGATTAATTTGGTGAGATTGTTTCAATATATTTTTATTACGATTCCCAGTAACAAAACTAAGTACGTGCTGGATTAGACAATCCGGAAGTTTGCTAATGGATCCATTATCCAATTGATAATTGTATGCAAAAGTGACCTCGGACTGGTCATGAAATATCAGGCAGTCTGAAATGGGTCACTCGAGCTGCAGTAGAGCTAGCACCTTCTAACTCCCGGACTAAATCTGACTGTAATACGGTCAGCTTTTTTTTTCATAACATCACTGCCAGCCAGTGGGGGTTAGAATGGACACACACACACACACAGAATTTTGAAGTTATTTGGAAAATTTTGATAAAGAAAAAAATATAATTATCTTCAGAAGATAGGGGGAATGACGGCTTTGGCAGGTTTTGTTCTATTATTGGCAGGGGTTTTTTTTATGACTGACTAGGCTCAAATTTGGCCTGAACATTCTTTGCATATCAAAGAATATTGTGGCCAAATTTCATAAAATTTGGTCGACAAAAACCCCCCTGCCAATAATAGAACAAAACCTGCCAAAGCCGTCTTTCCCCCTATTCCAAAGTACACAGGATTCTGTTTTAAACGATTTTTTTCGCTGGTAATTTGGATCGTGCGACTTCAATTTGCCACCAACGTCTTTGCAACATATTTAAAAAAAAATCTAAATAATTCAAAAAAAAAATACATGGTTATTATTATGCGTTAAACATTTAGGATGAATTAAAAAATGAGAAAATGTAAATCGTGTGAAAACAGAATCCAGTGTATCTCACTGCAGTAATTTCTGGACAAAATTCTCAAACATCAACCAGAATATTTCCTGATAAAATTGTTTTGTAAACATTAATAGTAACGTTTAATGATGAACTTATTTTATACACACAAAATCACTAATAAATCTTCAAAAAATCAAAGCAGCGAATGTAATACTGAAACATAGCCGGTTTTTAATAATGTTTTTGGTTTAAAAAAATATAAGTAGTCAATGTCTAGAGATAAACACACCCATCTGTTAACATGACTACAATCTCGCTTTAGAGGAAATATGCAAATAGTCGCAGTTTGAAAAGTTCACAACAAATATCTCACGGTTGCAAATATAATTGAACGTAATCTTCTGTAGATAATACAAACATTGTTGAAAAGTTTTGAAAAATTATTTTGAAACCGTCTAATTGATGTGATCTTCTTGATTCTGTCAATTTATATCAAATTACTCAAATTAGGAACATGACCAAAACCGGTACAGTTCCCCTATATACGCCAAAATTGAACTGCAAAAAAAACGAATTTCGATAATATTAATTTCTGGAGAACTTCCGAAAGAATTTCTTGAGGCATTTCCGTTAAAACTTCTGGAGAAAACATCATTTTTTTCAGAAATTTCAATAAGCATTTATTAGGGAATTCCAGTTTCCAATGAAACTCGTAAAGGACTATCCGAAGGAATTGCTGGAGTAAATGCCGTAGAAATTTCTTAATGCATTACGGAAAAAAAACATGATTACATTTCCAACAGAATTCCTGGAGGAATTTCCCAAAGAATTCTTGAATGAATTTTCGAAGGAACTCATGATGAAGTTTCCAAAGCATTTCCAAAGACATTTTTATAGAAATAATAATACAGGTCGGACTCGATTATCCGGAGTATCGATTTTTTTCGTATTCCGGATATGTAATCGAATCTCCTAAAAAAATGAAATTTTCAATTTAATAACAAAAAAAAAATATGACCCTTGTCATAAGACGAGTTTGTACAATCCCATTGAAATTCCACCACTTAATTGTATCTTGACAGATACGTATTTCGACCTCAACAGTAAGGCCGTCTTCAGTGTCTCGTACTTGACTCGACTCAAGATACAATTAAGTGGTGGAATTTCAATGGGACTGTACAAACTCGTCTTATGACAAGTGAAGACATTCCACTAAAAAACTCAAAATAATTTTCTTAACTTAAAAAAAAATGTTTTATTTTATTACAGGGGCGTAGGAAAACCCTGATTAATCCACCTTGTGGCACCGGTGGCTTTGTAGTGTATTATAGAAAAATAGTATTTTGGTCATAACTTTTGAGTCCATAGTCCTATTTGGCCTGATTTTAACAGGAAATGAAAAGACAAGAATAATGTAACTTGTTGCGAGCAAATCGAATAGGCATCAACAAAATGAGCTAGACTATACACGAACTTTCAGGATTTTCGGCTTTCAGTCACATGAAAATGTTGATAATTTCAAATCATTGCCAACGTTTTGTTCCGGGGGTTTGGATCTTCATCAGGGCTCGAGATTAATCAACCTGTCTATTGAAGTGTGGGTCATGGTAGAAGTGTATCTTAGTGACTTACTGTGTAGTGCTCATCCTGTTCTTCACCACCCACCCATCTTGTTTATGGGACAAATGAACCTAGTGCAGTTTACCCCAACCCACCTGACAGTCCATCGTGTGACCCACACTTCAATAGACAGGTTGATTAATCTCGAGCCCTGATGAAAATCCAAACCCCCGGAACGAAACGTTGGCAATGATTTGAAATTATCAACATTTTCATGTGACTGAAAGCCGAAAATCCTGAAAATTAGCAACTAATCCAGTCGAAATCCCAAAAAAAAAACTATACACGAACTTTTCGTATAAAATAGTATTTTTGTCATAATGTCTGAACCCAATATCTGATGCAGCCCATTTTTAACGGAAAGCAATGAGTTAAGGTTCCACGTCAAATGCAATTAATAACAAGTTACGAATAAATCTGATAAGGATAAGTTCCAAAAATAGCCTGGCTTTGGTAACAGTTGTGTTTCCGTTTGTTGTTAATGAATTTACCGTGGAAGCAGAAATTCGATGAAAATACAGATAAATTTCCAGGCGAAATGCAGTAAATTTGTTCAATAAAGTTAAAGGAATTTACAAATAGGGTATGAGAGGAATTACCCCTTGGAAATTGGGATTATCTTCTACTGAAAATTAAAAAAAAATCCTCAGATATTCAGATAAACTTTCCCTGCATGTTCAAATTTTCCAGGAAATTTGAAAGATTTTCCTTTTGGAAGCTGGAAGGGGTGGCCGAGTTCCCATCCAACAGTTTATTTCTGTTGTTGATTAAACATAATTCTGTATATAGCTAAAGGCAAAGTCCATGAATTACGTTACGCTTAGAATGGGTAAGATAAGTGTGACAATTTATAAACAATCTTGAAATGATTGATCAAACAAAGCGTGGAGAGGTTTTTTTTTTAAATGGACGACTTTCACATAACGTAATCAATAGATTTTACCTTAGGAAATATGTTCTCTGTGTTGTCCTCTTAATTCATTTAGAAAATCACAAGCTGTTATGGCATCGGTGCTGTAGATGCATCCCGAATTATTTTACACATGATCCTCAATTGAACTAGACCGAAGCGATTTATCATGACATCGATGAGATAAATATTTCTCAAATTCGGGTTTTTCGCATTTGTAAACAATTTGCCCATCATAATTGAAGTGTGATGGGCAGTGCATGATTTTGCTTCCATTCATATTTAAATACCTTGCTGGTTCGTATGAGCCAGGCTTTATAGAGCTGTAGAAGTCTTTTACCTAATATACGGTGTCTAATCCTCATTAAGGCAGCACAATCACAGAGCAATAGCTCCGCATTTTCATTTTCCAGATGGCAAAACGGCACTCTGAATTTTTTTTCAAACGTTAAAGTTCCGTTTTATTGTTATTAATTGCGCTCCAAAATAATTATGTCTAGCGGGACATCTTTTAATAGAAGGACAATTTACTCTATTCAACATGTTGATTGTAATTTAATAACTATACCTGGACCTGTTAGTTACCTTCACATCAAGTTAAGGAAGAACAATTTAATAATGCAAAACAAAGGAAATTATTACAAACATTTTAATTTGTTGCAATGTTTGTTACTCTACATTTGGCAAAAATACTGGCAACACAGACTGATACCGCTGCATGGATGACTATTCCATCAAACCCAATCCGTCAAAACGGTCCTTACTTCTCATTTAGGACATCACAAAAACGGCGCAATAGTGTAGAAGTTTAACAAAAATGTGCACTGGCGAATAAATCACCGCCACTGATAATCCTTATCAGCACCCAGCCACACGAGCTCAAACCAAAATTAAATTCTAAAGTAGGTGCCCATCAATTTCATCATAAAGAGCTCGGATGACAACCAACAAACACCGAGCTCTCCAATGCTTCCATACCACTGAGGAAATAAACTGGTCGTATGGGCATCATAGGGGGTCTTCTGTCTCTGGCCGGCACTGGCACAAGAACATCCGCCATTTTTACTCAAGCAGGCTCGAACGACTTCCAAAACAAAAGATTGTTGTTTGTTGACTTGGGATGGTTTCTGATTGGAAAATCCACACTATCAGTAGGCCGCCTTTCCAATCGGAAGACACCGGGAACGATAGAATCCCGTTGCTTGATGTAATTTTCTGCAATAATTGCGTAATATCGAATGCATCAGCACAGAAGCACATTTTTCATCGCTTGCTATTAAATTGCGTGCGCTCTCAGAATTCCCGAACCGTGAGGTGCGCTTGCACGCTGAGGAAAAAATAAAGACTAAACATAACCTCTTTCGTAATGACGAGATTAGAAGTGGTTCCTGGCCTACTGCATTTTTCGTTCAAAAACACAGCTCTTCTAGGACATTACCCAATGATGTATGAATGGGGTGAACAATATTTCAACCAATCAGTGGGTTTTTTTTCCTATGAATAGACGCCCTTGCCGCTACACACTACACAGCACTTACCTGGATGTCCCTCGCCTACTGATTCGGAGGTGAACAGAAAGGAGCACCCATCTTCCATCTCGTAGCCATTATGGCCATTGCTAGCGAATCCATTGGTTTGCGGCATTTTGAGTCCTTTTGTTTTATTATTCGCTTCACCTTCCTTTAAAAACTGCAGCCGAATTTCTTCACGCACGAGCACTTCCGCAGGAGACCGAATTTGGTTGGACAGTCACTTTTTGATACGGTATGTTTACCGATTTTTCTTTATTCTTTATTGTGAAAAAAAACACAGAAAAGTTGTCACTTTATCCGACACTCACTGAACTTTAATCAGAGTAGGCAGATTTCAATCTCCTATCTTTTTTGTTTGAAAAGCACTCGCGGCAGCCTCACTTGGGCCCGTCTTTACTTCGCAAAACTTTGTGGAAAAGAGACTGATTCAAAAGAAAATTCTTGACGGCTTGCCAAAGAGAGCCGCGGCGATGAACTGAAAATCCGAGCATGATCTTAGAAAAGGTCGTTAGTGAAAAATAGAAGGTCACGTTATTCACTTTCTCCTACAATGTTTTCAAGTTTTAACAATCTTTTCTTTTCATTGTAATATCTAAATGACCATTACTCATTTAAACGGCACAAAATTTTAGATAGGCATCAAACAAATCAAAATAAAACGAAGTAGTGTCTTTTTAATCATTCTACGACAAAATCGAAAATCATGCCAGAAATTGAAATTTTACTCAAAGTAATCAAAACAAGAGCGAATCTTCTCGCAAGAGAGGATTTCGTCGATTTTTACACGCTAATAATATTTGGTTTGTTCTTTTTATCCACATTTCGCAGTGCAAAAATCACTCAAAAATAACTAATTACCCGAACTCACAACAATAATCAAAAACGCGAATCAAAAAATCCAGCACTCATTTGACTCGACTCAAAAAGCACTGAAGAACAATTTCCAACTGACGAACTTCTTCCTAGAAACGGGAAAACTACACAGTTGATGCCGCCAGTAAAGTAGCGATGTTTCCAAATCCGTGAACAATCACCTAATGACGCTAGGATTCGAATTTGCAAGCAATTTGTATTCGCGAAAACATCTTCCGATGATGGGATGGGCACTGATGGCGAAAACAAAAATGCTCCAATCTGGAAGTGATAACAGATTACTACTTTCCTTTATTCCTTTATTTCTTGTCTTTGCGCTGCTCTTGGGATGAACTATAGTTACTGCAATATAAATATAGCTGAGCGAATTCATAAATATATAATTGAGTAACGATCCTCGTTACCTGGTACGCTGAAGGCACATATGGCGTCACAGGCCTTAAAATGGCAATTGTTATGACGTCTTCCTTTCTTCGTTCGTAAAGACTTTGCATCAAGACAATGGATTCATTTCTGCCAATCTATGTGGATTACACTATCTATGTGGCGAAAGTTCTGATAAGTGTTCTGCCATTGATGGAGTATATCTTACAAAATAAGTTGATCATTCTTTTCAAACTAAGGGCCAAATTCTTTACTACAGCCTTACTCGGGCTTCGTACTATGTATTTCCTAAATTAAAATCAAACTACTGTGGCTTACGGCTTATGTTCGTGTTTATTAATAGAAAATTATTTTTAAAGTTTATTGAGGGTCATGTCTTCACTTGACATTATAAGAGTTAGTACTATTCCATTTAATTCCACAAAAATGGGACTAAAGTAAATTTACAGATAAGTATTTCAATCTCAACAGCAATCTCGTCTCTACTGCTCCGACAAGAACTATAGGAACTATAATGGAGGCGAATTAGGTATCCGAATAGTTACAAAGTGGACATTGTATGTATGACATGGTATCTATGAATGTTCAAAAAATAGAAGTAACCCCGTATTATTAATTGATTAACACAGTGCTTCTACTCCGCCGCAAAATCCTTATCACTCCCCGCGTGATTCCTAGAAACTTCATAATGCCCTATGTCCTCATATTATAAAATTAAAACACCGACGTGATTTCGTGGTAGTACGCTCGCAAACAGTCAGTCAAACGTCGAAAAATAAGCTGATAACCGCGTCTAATTCTAATGCGCTGATCAGTCTGTCTATACCTGTACTGCCGTGAATCGCATATCTGTCCCATCTTTGCTGGGTTTCCTATTCATATGGGACAAATATGCGATTCACGGCAGTGTATTGATCATGTAAATTGTTTCCAAAATCCCAAAAAATATTTACTTCTGGTTTTACCACAATATTTCCAGGTTTTAATTTATAAATGTGCTGAACGGGCAATGAAAAACAGTATGTGGTACATAAATACTTCCGCATCTGCTAACCAAGTGGTTATCTCAAAACTTGATATCACTCCAATAAAAATGATTAAGCGTACCCATGGGGGCAAGTGGAAATTTCGCATTTATTTTTATTTATTTGCAAGCATGATAACCGCCAACTTGACCGTCAATGTCAATGTTCCAAGTTGAGCATCATTTCAGTATATGGTAGGCGTTAAGCCAGCTCAGCTCCATTTCAGTCAATCAAGATTATTCGAACATATTAAAGTGTTGCCTAAGTTACATTAGAGTTTCAACAAATATTTGTACATGAAAATTATCAAACTCATAGGAAGTCTTCCCTGATATCATTTGGGAAGTTTCACCACTTTTTCAAAACAAAAAAAAAGTAAATGTGTCACTTAGTTCGATCAGGCCTAACGCCAAACATATAGAATACATAATGCATGTGCAGAATATTTACAGTGTATGAAGATCATTTTTCACACGCGATCAGTTTCAACCATTCTTGATTTTTGTGTGACGCACGGAACACACATGTCCGATAACACACAATTTGAATAATCATCTTTGTTATGTATGTTTTATTTCCATTACGAATGATAAGACTGTAACAATTTGTTAAGCATTCGTTGCTCTTTTGACATTTTTTTAATTAATTATATTAGAAAACTACTCAGAGTTTTTAGATTAGAAAATTATCTAGAGTTTTCTAGTTATAATACGAGTTAGTACAGTACTTTCGATAACTGTAAAATGTTTACATTTCAGTTAACGAATGCAGTTCGATAACTGCAATGCATTCTAGACGTCAAACTGTTGTCAATCGACGGCAGATGCAATAAATCTATGTACTAGTCAAGTCTAGGACATTGAAGACTATTAAAGGCGAAACACGTGCCTGTGAAGATACAATCAATTAGTGGGATAGTACTAATTCGTCTCATAAAAAGTCCTATTAGACAAAGCATCTAATAGTAAAGTTGCGCAAAGAGGATCTGCTGATACTAAGGACACACCTGTGCTATTTGTACCATGGTACAAGGCGACAAGAAAATAATTCAAAGACTATTTTTGATAAAGACAATAATAGGTATGGCACTAATTCAAGATGACATTAGAATTAGTGCCAGAAATATAATTAATCCGAAAAGATTTTAAATTAAGCTTATTTGTCATTTCTGAGAATTAAACTAGCTTAGGTTAACAATGTATACTATCAATCATTATAATTTAAACTAAGCGGAATTAACGTGGAAATATACGTTTCTTTGCATTCTGTCTATAGCAGAATTTCATTTTTCGTTCTAACGCTTGGTGAACCTAGGATTATAAATTATTTAGTTATTTAACTCAACAGCATCTGAGGACGACAAAAAGGTAAGACACTGAGCATTGCCAGGAACTAAGGCTCTGTCTCATTTGGGGAATTAAACTTAAAAGTGACAGTTTGAAAATTAGCAAATAACCCAATCATAAGAATGGTTGATGCTACCCAGCAATTCCAATAAGACATCGATGCAAAATGATTCGATATCTGTCAAAAGTAATCTCGCTCTGCGAGCAGGGTTATTTGATAATTATTGAAATGTCACTTTTAATTTACGTCATTTACGCTACGTCATGGGGTCTTACTCTTAGGCTTTGGTCCGATTCGCGAATTAAAATCAAATTCAACTCAAAAGTGACAGTTGGGAAATTATGAAATCCCCCGCTCATAAGAATGGTTGGTGCTACCCAGCAAGACCAACAAAACATCTATCAAAAATGATTCAATATCTGTCAAAAGTAATCTTGCTCTGCGAGCAGGGTTATTTGAAAATTTTCAAAATGTCACTTTTAAGTTTAATTCGATTTTAATTCGCGAATCGGACCAAAGCCTTAAGCGATCCGAAAGTGGCATATGGATCCATCAATCGCAGCCGGCATAACACCAATCGAAAACCTGGGTAGCAGACGCATATTCCGAGATCATGAATACGGATAGCTGCGGTTAAGTTGGGGGACGGATGACTGTTGGCATGCCATAGTGGTATGTAATGTTCAAGATTGCAGGAAATTTATCATGGAAAATACAAAGACAATTAAGAAAATTATTTTAAGCTTTTTAGTGGAATGTCTTCACTTGTCATAAGACGAGTTTGTACAATCTCATTGAAATTCCACCACTTAATTGTATCTTGACAGATACGTATTTCGACCTCAACAGTAAGGTCGTCTTCAGTGTCTCGTACTTGACTCGACTCGAGTCGCGTTTGTTTTATAATTTGTAAACATAAACATTCAAAACAATCCAATCTAAAATACATTTTTCCCAGGAAATACTATTAGCGAAAAAGTCAATTTATACTACAGTGATCGTTCGCTAATTGGGGATCGTTCAAAAATTACGTCCATCGTTTTTCGGCATTTTCAACCCCCCCTCCTGTCACAAACTGTCACAAATAATTGACCCCCCCCTCCCCCTGTACGTACATGTCTCATTTATATTTTAGCGATTACTGTGGTTTATCTTTTTCGTACACTATTTTCACAATAACATAGTGAGTTATGTCCCTTACTAACAGTTTGAATGTTTTTAAAATGCAAGTTGTTTCTAAAATGCTTTCAGTATTTTTTTCTTGTGGACGGACGTCACATAAGACGAACCCACCTCCCTCCCCCTGTCACAAACTGTCACAAAACTCTGACCCCCCTCCCCCCCTCAAACCTTGGACGTAATTTTTGAACGGCCCCTTGGGGCACGACCTCACCCCAACTAGCGAATGCCGTTCGCTATTGGGGCGTTTTGACAAGCGTCAATGTTGTTTACTTTTTGCATTGAACAAAGGAAAATTTTACGCGCCAGAAAATATCGATCCCGCCAAACACGGAAACAAAACGTCAACGCGTTTTTGACATCACATTTTAGCGTTTAGCTGCCTTTTAATTGGGTTTCGCCCAATAAGCGAGCCCCCAACTAAAAAGCGCCCCAACTATAAAAACCCCAATTAGCGAACGTTCACTGTATATACCATAAGTATCAAAGTTATACTAATCGAGAATAAACTGCACTTAACACGGGGTCAACCAGGCGAATAGCCAGTTAGCATGACTTTTTATTTAGCATAGATTTTTTCCAGAGTGTACGACCAAGAGCGACTGAAGCAACCAAATGTCGCCACTGCATTCACGCAGCATCTCGGGCAGCGTTGCCGGAAGTGTACCGTCTATTTATTTATCGATTTCAATGCAGCATACGACAGTATTCACAGCGTATAGCTATGGTAAATTTTCCCTCCGGGACTCCGGCTCCGTTTCCCAATTAACAAGAAAAATCCGGTCATCATCTTGGAGAAGGGGATTATTATTTAATAGAGATCATATGGGAATATTTGGTACTAACATAAGATACTAAAGAATATGAAATTACGTTTTGACCAGGTCATGTATCAACTACCCTGCATTCAGCTCTCACTTGCACCGGGGGAACATTTAGCAGGCCAAAACAGGTTGACCAACAGAAGACGTTGGTGACATTCTTCCAGGGGTTAGCCGTGCGGTAAGATGCACGACTGCAATGCAAGATCATGCTGAAGGTGGCTGGTTGACTGGATGAGGAGAAGATGCAACTTTTATCGATGTTTTGATGGTAATAATTATGAGCGAATTATATGGACGAACGAATTATAGCGTGTTATTAGCAATAATACCGATTTTCGCTTTAATTTAAAAATATATGCTAGTTGTTTTGCTTTTGAACGGTTGTTCGGTTCTTTATTGGTGAACCGATCTGGCCCGGTTAAAAAACACACACGAAGTCGTTAATAATTTCTAAGTGTGTATCCATTGTACTTGCCACACAAGATACATACTCATGCAATGGCGGGCGTAGAAAAGCTTTCAATTAATAACTGTGGAAAACTAAGTGAAAAAGCAGGCCAAGTTCCAGTTGGAATATAGAGCCATTGAGAAAGAGAAAGAAATATTAAGTATGATCCAGCGTGAATCCCAGTGCAAAATAATCAATAGCATCTCAACTAACAGTGAGTTAGCAGAAAATGATCCTTGATGATTCAGCAGTATAATACTTATTGCCATAGCACTATACAGTGTAGTTATATGTAGCACGTAATAATGGATCTCCAGTTAGCCTTGCGAGCAAAGGCGTAGGATTGTCAATCCGGAGCTGGCGATTTCGATTTGAGCATAGAGAAGATTAATAACAGAAAATGTTAATAGAATACAAGTTGAACAGCAGGTCAAGTTCCAGTTGGAATGTAGAGACATAGAAGAAGAAGAATAATATACAACAGTATATCAATTTGCAGGCATGGCATTGCAAAAGATGATAATTGATAATGATTGGAATATTTTATTTACAATATACTACAGCACTCGCCGCGCTCATCCAGATCCCGGTCTGGCTCTCGTCAATTCGACGGATCATAAAACTGCGCGCTGAAAATCAGTAACAGTAACGTCCATAGTTTCATCATTGTTGTCATTTTCCTTAATTTGTTCCTTGAACACACTCGATTTCAAAATTGCAATCATTGTTTTTATGTGTGTCAAATAAAAATTTAAACTATATAGTGTTCCCCAAATAATGGCTATATAACCCAAGTAACCCCTAAAGGCTAGTACGCTGCTGAAAAGTTCTGTGCAAATAGATAGGATACTGAATGCTCACGGAATGATTCCGCTCTGAAATTCCGTGAGCAGTACGGAGCTGAAAAGTAGAGAAAATTTCGTAACGCTAATAACGTTTGCTGGGTAAAGTAAATGGAGTTGTCACCAGTGTTGGTAAAAATTCAAATTCTCAAATCTCATCCACGATTCAAATCAAGCGCGAGGCAAACCTCATCCGACTCATGGCCCAGAGAATCGTCCATGATTCAACTCGCGATTTGCATCATTGCGTGATTTTTACGTGTTCCTATTCGTTAAATTCATCGGAATAACTTTCTTTGCTTAATACAATGGATAATAAGTTCATACCTAAACATAAAATACGCTTCGATTAGGTATTGACACTTTTTGGAGCGAAATCATTTTTCAGCGAATGAGCGAAACGATGCGATTCTGCGTGAAAAACTCATGCGCGCTGCTCTCCATACAGAATCGCAAGCGAGTCAGCTCGCGCATGAGGCTGCGGTGAGTGAGTTTTGAGCATGATTCTACCAACACTGGTTGTCACTTTTCCTTACGGAAAAATATTCCGTACACAGAAAGAAAAATCATTAATCAAATTAAAAAAATCGTTGGTTAAAATAAAAAGTTTCGTTGGTTCTTTTTGGTAGAGAGTTGCTTGCGTTCAAAGCAAAAGTACGCAAACTTTTAATTTGCCTATCGTTTGAAAGGGGCATGCTGCTCTGAAAATAAAAGTTTGATACATTCAAATTCGGAATACCGACCCGATACCGATTCCTTAGCACAAACAATATTTGAAACAAATTAGGTTCAAATCGGTCATGGGGTTCAAGACTTTCATTGAGTTGATCGATTGCTAAACAATACCCCTCCCTCATGCCCTCCCTCTTTTCCAAAGAGCATCCGTAACACCCCTATCGTCGGCTACTTAAGATAAAGAATGTGTGTTCCAAATTCGGTTGAAATCAGCCAAGGGGTTCAGAAGGTACACTGAGTTAATCGATAACTTAGCAATACCCCTCCCCCCATATCCTCCCCCTTTTCCAAAAGGCATCCCTAACCCCCCTATCGTCGTTTCCTTAAGATAAAAAATGTGTGTTCCGAATTTGGTTGAAATCGGCCAAGAGGTTCAGAAGGTACACTGAGTTGATCGATAACTTAGCGACACCCCTCCCCTCACACCCTCCCCTTTTTCCAAGGAGCTTCCCAAACCCCCTTATTGTCGTTTTCTTAAGATAAAGAATGTGTGTTCCAAATTTAGTTGAAATCGGCCAAGGGGTTCAAAAGGTACACTGAGTTGATCGATAACTTAGCGACACCCCTCCCCCCACATCCTCCCTTTTTCCAAAGAGCATCCTTAACCCCCTTAAGATAAAAAATGTGTGTTCCAAATTTGGTTGAAATCGATCAATGGGTTCAGAAGTTATGCTGGAACATACATAAAAACAATAAATAAAAGGTAATAAACTATAGAGGACGATTGTCGCTATGGTTCCATTTGTTATCGTTACCAAACATGTTGGGTACCTATCTGTCAAAACGTACTGAATTTTCCTTCGTTGTTTTCAATAACAATGATCCTTGCGCCATCTCCAATCGATTGCCAAACGCGATCCCAATTTAAAATACATTTGAATTAACGGATACGATGTTTACACACGTATCGGATGCCAGCCTCAATATCTGTTATCTGTGCTTTTACTTACGGAATAATCGAGCAGAATATTTTTCCGAAAGTAAAGTGACAGCTCCCATTAAGGCTTCGTCAGACGTTGCAAGCAAATCACTCGTGCGAGCGAATGATTTCTGAGAGCACTCGCAATTGTCACACGTAGCAGTTTTTTACTTTAAGCAAATGTCAGATTTACTCTCATGCAAATAAATATAAACAAAAAGGAAAAACTTGTTTTTCGACAACAGAATCTAATTTCATTCCTATTTTTGCAGTGCAACACTGCCACCTGAAAACGTTTTCACTTTTGCGAGCGAAAAATTTACTAGTGCTGTACTATTTAGCAAGAGCAATTTTGTTTCTGCGAGTTGAAAATTTTTAACGCTTAGCAGTCACACATTGCAAGCGAGCGTTTGCTTACGAGTTGTCATTGCAAACATGCAATCACTTTCAGTGTAGTCAGACAGGCAAATTTTTGACAGTTGTCACTTTCTGCGAGCAAAATGCTCGTTGCGAGTGATTTGCTTGCAACGTGTGAGGGCACTTTTACTTTGCGTGGGAACCTTACAAATGCCAATTTTGTTTTTTGTTCTTTTCATGTGGATACTGTTGTAAGAATTTTGTTTCGATTCATTACTTTTCCGATTCAGTGAACGGAATTTAACATGGGATTGAGATAGAAAAAGAAATTTTTTTTGAACACGATACCAACCTTAAGGATAAGTGCCTGAAAAGTTAGTGACATTTTTTACTCAATTTTTCTATTAAAAAAAAGTGGTATTTTGGCCATAACTTCCGAGCCAATAGTCCGATCTGACCAATTTTCAATAGGAAACAATGGTAGAGTATCCTGCGTCGAATGCAACTTAAATAGGTTAAGGATAGTAAATAGGTTAAGGATAAGTGCCTGAAAAATGAGTGACTTTTTTTTTGGGTGGGTGCGCAGACACACACACATACATACACACATACATACACACATACATACACACACAGACATCACCTCAATTCGTCGAGCTGACTCGATCGGAATATAACACTATGGGTCTCCTGGCCTTCTATATAAAAAGTTTGTTTTTGGAGCTATCATTACGTATACTTAGGGTCTGTCTCATTTGGAGAATTAAACTTAAAAGTGACAGTTCGAAAATTAACAAATAACCCGGTAATAAGAATGACTGGTGCTGCCCAGCAATTCCAATAAGACATCGATGCAAAATGATTCGATATCTGTCAAAATTAATCTTGCTCTGCGAGCAGGGTTATTTGATACTTGAAATGTCATTTTTAAGTTTAATTTCAGTTTAATTCTCATAATGAGACAGACCCTTAGTAGCTATACACACCCACCCAACTGCTTAGAAAGAAGTGTTTTCATTTTCAGTTTTTAAGTGTCAATTCTGTCGACGGCAGTTTCTCGAAGTCGGTGGTGATCTAAAATACATGTAAAGGTTGGTATCGTGTTCAAAAGAAATTCCTTTTTCTATCTCAAACCCATGTTAAATTCCGTTTACTGAATCGGAAAAGTAAAAAATTGAAATGAAATTTCTTCACCAGTATCCACCTGAAAATAACAAAAATCAAAAAGGGAATTTGTAAGGTTCCCAAGCAAACTAATGGGAACTGTCACTTTACTTTCGGAAGAATAGTCTGCTCGATTATTCCGCAAGTAAAAGTGACATTTTACTCCTGCAGATCAGTTGTCAAAATTCCGCTTGGTAATATTGTGGATTTACTCGCTATCAAGATTTTCCCGATTACTTTTACGGCCACTCAGAGTAAGCGCAAAAAATCGAGGTGAACGGCAATGTTAATGTCTTATAAAACTTAATTTTAATGATTACATATATTTAGTCAAATTAAATTAATTCTTCAATATTACAGTCGCAGAACTTTATGAAATAATGTAGGTATTTTTTTCACGGTTTTTTGGGGCAAGTATTAAACATTTTATATCTCCCGATCAGGTAATAAATATCATATAAATACATCTAACTACCCCTCACCTACTGGGACACGTGCTCATTCTTTTGTCCGCCAAAAATGCAAATGCCAAAAAGCACGTGGTTGCCGGTAAACAAATATTCGCTCTTTCACTCAGATTGCTGGTTGGAATTTTTTTGACGTTTACTTTGTCTCGCTCAAACCAACAGCGAATACTCTAGCGACTACTTTAACGAACACTTGGTGGAACGGCTACTCTAACCGACCGTGTCCACCTAGCAAGTAAACGTACAATCACAGATAACAGATATTGAGACTGACATCCGATACGTGTGTAAACATCCGGAACCGTCTCAGAACTGAATGAGTATCATGGTTCTTGATCGTAAATTGTGCCACCAAATCACTGTTTTTGGATGCTTCTGCATAAATTTTTCCATATAAACTTCCAACGAGTTTAGCACCGCCCAAACGTTGACCGATTTGGCTGAAATTTTGTCCAGAGCATCAGGGCATCAAACAGAACCGAATAAAAGGGCGGCCCATTAAAAAAATTTAAAAAGAGCCACCCTAATACTGGGCTTAAGTCAAAACTTTATTATATAAAATGTTAAATAAATCTATTCTTGTTTCTCCCATTTTTGTTTGTTTCCAGAGTCATCCATTTCCTGCCACTACACTATTTTAATTTGTGAAATAACATTATACATACTACAATACAGTAATAATATAATAATAATCGCACTGCGTTTAATTCAGATTATCAACAGAATCGTTGAAAAATCTTACTATTTCTAGAGTGCTTTGAAAATAGGTCGTATGTGCAAAAGAGAGTCTCTCTTTGGATCTATTCTCTTTCGATTATTACGAAACTATACAAAAATTTACTTCGAATTTCTTGGCAGATATCCAAAGACAAAAGCTTTGTCTATCATGCTGAAGTGGAAATGTAGCAAAACATGCAAAACTAGCCGGTATATTAGCGAAAGAGAGCGTGATCAAAGAGAATCTCTCGTTTGCACATACGACCTATTCTCAAAGCAATCTAGATTTTATCGTCTTTGTTGAACATAATCAAAACCCTAATGATCACATAAAACAAAACTGAAGATAAACCAATGATCCATGGTTATATTGATTTGCAAAATACATGCAAAAGTAATGTTTTTGAATGGTAACGATACTTAACAACCCATTCAATGTATCATCCAAAACCAAAATATTATAAGGGCTATCGGAAATATCGTTCGTCCTATAATTCACGTACAGTATTTTATATGATTCCATGAAAAATTCAATTATATAATTTTCTATGCTCAAAAAACGATAACTAGAAAAATCGTTGTATAATTTCATTTTATTCGGGATGTTAATTCAAAGTCAAAATTATGAAAATATGCATGAAAAATATAATACTCAATTTCGGGAAAAATGTGATAATTGAAACTGATGTCATCAGGGCCAAAATGTAAATCGAAAGCGATTACGATGTGCTTTATGTGATCTGCTGGATCTGCTCATTGGACAGGACTAATATATCGACCATTGTCGATTATTGTTTTTTTTTTCACCCTTTCGTCGATTTTTATGTCATCAAACTCTTCTTTCTATCGTCTTCTCCTTCCAAATTTTCCCTGTTTTCCATTCTTTGTGATGGATGGTCAAACACCCCGTCAAAATAACATCGGCCGTCAAATGAAGCAGTAATCTCGGCTTTTTGCTAAAATTGAGTCATTTTCGGTGATTGTTGTATTCTACACAGGAGCGTGATAAAACTAATTTCCAGCTGGAGCTATGCAGTGAAACAGGCCAGAAAAAAGGCATTACCCAAACAGTCAACGTTGCATTCCCTTCTGAGAGTTATGACTCAGAGTCTCAAGGACACAATGAAGTCTGGATTGATATATTTTCTACTAATTTGTGGATTCCTGTTCACCACTTTCTATAATGTTGCATCGGACGTCCAACTTCCAGCTGGTGATGGAAATAGCGTAGCGTCAGTAAGTAATCCATTGACGAAGGAAACAGATGTTAATCTTACGACTGTCATTCCGAACGATGACCACCAGCAGCAGCAGCCGAAAAAAGAGGATCCGGTGAAAGAACTTCCGAGAAATGCCACCACAACCATGTCCCCGGAAAAGAATGCCGTCGAACAGGAGCATTACAGCTCGATGTCGATATTTTTCGTGCTATGTGTGATTGCTCTTGGGATCCTCCTGATTCACATGATGCTGCAGACCGGATTTCAGTATCTACCGGAAAGTATAGTGGTGGTATTCCTCGGGGCCTTGATCGGGCTTATTTTGAACAATTCTTCGGTGAAAAATGTGGCCAACTGGGAGCGAGAGGAGGTTTTCTCGCCGACGGCATTCTTCTTGGTTTTGTTGCCACCGATTATTTTCGAGTCCGGATATAATCTTCACAAGGGTAACTTTTTCCAGAACATTGGATCGATTCTGGTGTTTGCAATAATTGGAACGACCATCTCTGCGCTGGTTATCGGGTCCGGCGTGTATCTGCTGGGTTTAGCGGAAGTTGCATATAGACTAAATTTCGTGGAATCGTTTGCCTTTGGCTCGTTGATTTCAGCCGTCGATCCTGTGGCCACTGTTGCTATATTTCATGCGCTAGACGTGGATCCAATACTAAACATGTTAGTATTTGGAGAGAGTATTTTGAACGATGCCATTTCGATTGTGCTGACGACAACGGTGATGCCAATGGTTTCCGGGTCAGGCAGTGAAGGAACCGGTGAATCGATCTTTTCGGCTCTGAATACATTCTGCTTAATGTTCTTCGCCTCGGCTGGAATTGGGGTGGTGTTTGCTCTGATGGGGGCTCTTTTACTCAAACACGTGGATTTGCGGAAACACCCTTCTCTGGAATTCGGTTTCATGCTGGTTTTCACTTACGCGCCATATGTGCTTGCTGAAGGCATTCATTTATCAGGTGAGTTGAAGAAATGAAAGAATTTTATTGAATGGCAATATCATCCAGTATCTCTCGGTTTGCATTATTTCCTTTTTATGATCCCCCTTGGCATATAATTTCGTAATGATTGTGCGTCACTCTTTATCTCATAGCTTCTTCGAATTATGTTTTCAATGTTTACATTATTTTTTTCTTATTTAGAAGAAGTGTACCGGGTTTGGCCACCTTATTGCCTAATTTGGCCAACCCTAAAAAAAATCGTATTTTTCAAAAAAAAACCCAGATTAATCCACCTAGCAGTGATGATGCCTTTCTCGTGCATTATAAAATATATTGAAAGAATCACATTAGAAAGGTCAAAAAAGCTCTTTAGGAGAATAGATCACATTTTTTCGATCATTTTGTATGTTTTTGCATTAGTTAAAATGCATCGCCACCACCTTCGGAAAAAAAATTTTTTTTTTGGTTTTGAATTTTTTTTTCCAAGGGGGGACCCTTGGGAAAAAACAATGATTTTTCAATAATTCCAAAATACAATGTCCGATCGAGCCAATTTTCAATAGCAAACAATGGGACCGCATTCCCCGTCGAATGCAACTTGTTGCGAGTAAATCGGATAATGCTAAGTTCCAAAAAGTGTGTCTACAAAATTTGTACACATACACACACACACACATACATACATACACACATACAGACATGGGGGCAGCAGGGACAGCAGGAACAGCATGATGTCCAAGGGCTTGACGACCCCTCCCCAGCTGTCTGCGAGTCAGGGAGAACTGCCTAGGGCGTGGTGGGATTTAGCAGTGGGCTCTGCTAAAATCCCTCCCAAAAAACCACAAGTGCCCGTAAGCGGACTCTATCAAAGCGACTGTGTGCCGCTTCAAAAGCACAAGCCCAGGGAGGGAGTGCCAACTGGCATGTGGAGTGTCCCTACTTCGGTAGGGTAGTGCGTGAGCTGCTTCGGCAGGGAGTGAGTGATCTGTTGTGCTGAGGCAGGGGGGTCATAGCGAGGCGCCGCCGCTATGGCCACCTCGAAGCGCAGCAGAAGTCTGAGTATGGACTGCACATGCTAAGGTAAGAGTGTCGTAGCGTAGTATCGTTGATTAGTCCCCACATACCGCTATCGACACCTCGAGGCATGGCAGTGGAGTGTTAGAATAAGTTGTGGAGTGTACCTACTTCGGTAGGGTAGCGCGTGAGCTGCTTCGGCAGGGAGTGAGTGATCTGGTTGTGCTGAGGCAGGAGTGTCATAGCGTGTCTCCGCCGCTATTGTCACCTCAAAGCGCAGCAGAAGTCTGAGTATGGACTGCACATGCTGAGGCAGGAGTCGAGGTATCCCATCGACACCTCGAGGCATTGCAGTGGAGTGTTAGAGTGAGCACCCGAAAAAGGGTCACATGGAGCGAATGGTCTTTGGAGAAGCTGCTTCGGCGGCAGGGTAGCAGTGGGTTGTACCCACACACCTACAGTTGTGCACATGTGGTGCATGGGGAGTGTCCCTGCTTCGGCAGGGTAGCGTATGTCGTAGCGCAATATCTGTAGGCCCAGGCAGTTACCGCTATTGACACCTCGAGGCATGGCAGCGGAGCGTCCGGGAGAGCATCCAAGTAAGACTCAAATGGAGTGAATGGGGTGCGAGCACCCAAGTCAGTCTCGCGTGGGACGAGTGCCTGTGTGAGCGATAATGAGTGAGTACGCTTAGTACTGCCGTCCCCCCAGAAGTAGTACTGCGAGGTAGTTCCTGGGGGAAACGATGGTGGAGCCCAAGGGAGTTTAGTCGGTATTACCGGTATGGTCGAGTCCGACACTCCAGTACACTTCCGTGTGGTAGTTTGGCAACTACAATGCACGTGTACTGGGTTAGTGTGTAAATGCATTCTCCCTTGTAAAAAAAAAAAAAAAAAAAAAAAAACACATACAGACATCACCTCAATTCGTCGAGCTGAGTCGATCGGTATATAAAAATCGGCCCTCCGGGCCTCCTATCAAAATTTTGTTTTTGAAGCAATATTATAGCCTTTACGTACACTTAGTGTACGAGAAAGGCAAAAATATATCTCAGTTTCAACAGCGAAGAAAGATAAGGGATATATCTTTTGTAAGAGCTAATAGAATCATCAAAAATTGTTTTACTTTTGGATTTATGAGATAAACTGGCCAAATTAAGAACATGACCAAAACTGGTACAGATACACTATGTATATCTATTTTTACTTTAATCTTAGTTTTCCAATAGATGCTTGAAGTATCAAATAATTATTGTTAGTATTATATTAGTCCAAAAAATAATAGACGACAGATTGATTAATGAATTGTGTTCTTTCTTAATAGGCATAATGGCAATCCTGTTTTGTGGCATCGTGATGTCCCATTACACGCATTTTAATTTGTCCACGGTGACGCAAATTACGATGCAGCAAACGATGCGAACGTTGGCCTTCATAGCAGAAACGTGTGTATTCGCTTACCTCGGACTTGCCATATTTTCCTTCAAGCATCGCTGCGAGCTCTCCTTCGTCATCTGGGCAATCATTCTCTGTTTGATTGGCCGAGCGTGCAATATTTTCCCGCTGGCCTGGATGGTCAATCGATTCCGAGAGCACAAAATCACCAACAAGATGGCTTTCATAATGTGGTTCTCTGGCCTGCGGGGAGCAATTTCCTATGCGCTTTCGTTGCACTTGCAGTTCTCCACTGAGGAAACAAGACATGTGGTAATCACTACCACGCTGATAATCGTTCTGTTTACGACACTGTTCTTCGGTGGGTCCACCATGCCGCTGATGAAATATCTTTCCGGAGGAAAGAAAAACAGAAAGAGTGTCCGCAGTAGCCGAGTGGGCAGGAAGAAGAAAGAGAAGGTGCTGTCGCTAAGTAAGACACGTGAGTGGGGCCAAGCGATAGATTCGGAGCACCTTTCTGAACTGACCGAAGAAGAGGAAGTAAGCTTCACCCAGTCCAAATTAGTGGGATTCGCTCGCCTGGACAGAAAATACTTCACACCTTTCTTCACCAGGCGGTTTACCCATCAGGTAAGTGTCTAACATTCTGAAAATTGGTAAAACTAGCTCGCGCATGTTAACTAACTTATGCGATTTTGTACAAACCAAAAGAATTGATCGCAAAATGGTTTACGGGTAAAATGTACAACTTTTGAGTTATCCTATAGGTTGGTTTGATAATTCATTGTTGTAAATATTGAGAGTGAGACATGAAATCGAAATTACCCAATATCTTTAAATACCAGAGAAAGTTTTGTTCTAAAACCTAATTCTTCACAGGAACTGCACGACTGCAAGAGCCAGATGGCCGACCTGACGAACAAGTGGTACCAGGCGATTCGAATATCGCCGGATGAGGTGGAAGAAGAGGATGATGAGGACGAAGACGTGGTGTCGATTGCCGCATCCGATAGATCGACCAACATTCTTGTCGACGGAGGTCGCTCTACGCGGAGCGGAGGAAGCAAGCAGGGCAACGCTACGACGGCATCTGTGGGCGGCCCGAGCCGGACAAAATCCTGATTGCGACAGCAACAGGAGGACGATAGTTCACTGTACAACACTTCGCTGGACGTTGGGTCGGAAATATTTCTGTGAGCTATTCCCGGTTTGTAGTTGGTGTGTTGAGGGTATGTATTTATATATTTATTGAGGAATGAGGAAACCAAAGCCAAGTCTAAAGCAGAACGATTTCGAGAAATTGTGATGTGATTGTGTAAAGAATTATTTGTCGGATGGTAGAAAAGAAATGGCTAGATAACCATAATGAATTTTAAAATTTAATAGTTCATGAGTAGTGGATGTCGTTTTGTATATCTTGTAGTTATAATATTATAATAAATGACGATAGCACTGAAGAGCTGATGGCAAGTGATACGTAGTAAACCAAACTAGTCGAAAGATAAATAATGAAACTACAGTTTTAAAGCTATACACTCCACTATAAACATGGTTTTTCAAATACCTACTTGCACTAGCAGATTCAATATAGATTAACCCAGATCCTCGTCCTAATGTATGTATCTATCGATGGCAATGTTCGTTCTTGCACAAATTATTACAGGATAATCTAATGGTGATTTTTTTATAGATATACCTTGCATTCTTTATAGTAGATTATTTGACAAAATATTTTCACTCACCGATGTGAGTCTTCTATTAATTCTACAATTCCTTTGATGAGTTATGTTTGATCGTTGTTGTAATATATTTAAAGTATTAAGATGAATGTTCGTTTTGTCATCCTTTATCCGAAATTCCCTCTGGGATAGGAAGACTAGCTACTAAGTGTCCCTGTATTTCATCACCTGTTTTTGCCTTTTTCGTATACTTAATATATGGCAAAGCTGATTCTACCCGAACGCCAGTACCCCGAAAGACTTTTGCCCTGAATAACCCCCGAATGGTCATCACCCCAAATTATTATTATCCCGAATGACCATTACCCCGAATTTGTCAAAAAAATCGCTTTATTAGATTGCGTTTCAATAATGAAGTTGAAAATGGAAACTAATCTGTCAAAAAGTTACTAAATTAAGAGTAATTTACTCACCCGTATTAGGGAAGAGCCATTAATTACGTAACGCAAAAAAAAGTCATTCAACCTCCCTCCCTCACCCCTTTGTCACACTTTTTGTATGAAACATCTGAACATTTTTTATGGATCGTCACACATTCCTCAACCCCCCTCCCCGATCAGCAAAGCATAACAAAATTATAACTCAATTTTATCAATGGTAGTTATTTAAAGCAACGTGTGTTATACAGTGAACTCTCCCTAACTCGATGTTCTGTAACTCGATATTTTCCCTTACTCGATGAAATTCAAAGTCCCTTGAATCAAGCATACTGCGTTCCCTCCGTAAGTCGCCCTTACTCGATATTCTCTAAGTCGAAGTAATTTTCCAAAGTATTTTTACTTCGCTAACTCTGTTGTCTGAAACAGTTACATGCACGATATAATAAGAAGTTAATAAGAAGTGAAAAGTGGTAGGCGAAGAAGTGAGAATGAGAAGTGAGAAGTGAGAAATAAGAAGTTAAAAGTGAGAAATGTGAAATGAGAAGTGAAAAGTGAGAAATGAGGAGTGAGAAGTGCGAAGCAAGAAGTGGTTAGTGACAATTGAAAAATGAAAAGTGAGAAGTTAGAAGTGTGAGACTCGAAATGAGGAGAGAAAAGTGAGAAGTGAAAAGTGGTAAGGAAAAAGTTAGAAGTGAAAAGTGGTAAGTGAGAATTGAAAAGTCAGAAGTGAGATATAAGAATGTATGAGTGTCGAAGCGAGAAGTGCGATGTGTGAAGTGAGAAGTGAGAAATGAATAGTGAGAAGTGAGAAATGAAAAGTGAAAAGTTTAAAGTGAACAGTGAGATATTTGAAGAAGTGAAAAATGAGAAGTGATACGTGAGAAGGGAGAAATGAGGAGTGAGAAGTGCGAAATGAGTAGTGAAAAGCAAGAAGGGAAATTTAGATGTTAGAAGTAAAAGTAAGAAGTAAGCAATGATAAATCAGAAGTGAGATATAAGAAGGTATAAGTACACACTTTATTTTTATTACCGGGATCTCAGCAATTTGTTCAACTTTTACCGAGATTCGCACAGTCGAGCCCCAGCAAACATGATTTTCGCCGAGATATCTGTCATAGTTGCTGAAAATCAGCAGATAATTCTCCGAAACTCAGCTAACAAACCTTATTTTTGACGGGATATCAACTTTTGACGTAGAACTACGTCTGTCTTTTCTATATTGGGGTACACTTTACGATTGCAAAAAATCGAAAAACGTCACGAAAATATGATAGACTTTGATCGTTAATATCTCAGCCGTTTCTCGATGGATTTTCAATTTTCTTGGACCATTCGATCAAGGAAGAGTCAACGCTTCATTCCCGATGTACACTGAAGTCGTTTTTTACGCGTTTTATTTTTACACGAATCGCTTTTTATGCAATTTTTTTTTCACTAGAATTTCGGGATTAACACGATTCATTTAGACATATTTAGGAATTTATGCGTTTTTTTACGTTGTTTTAATTTACGCGGTCCATATCCTCCGCGTAAAAGCTGACTCCAGTGTGTTTCAATATTTATATATGATTATTTACTACTGAACACTTGCTAACAGTTTAGTAATCGGTTTTGGTGAATCTATAGATTTTAGGGCGACTTGCAGACAACCATGAAAAGACACGTCTGATCAGTTGAAGAGCTTGTTTATTAATAATCAATATTTGATTAAGGCGTTACCAAGTGAAAAATGATAGCACAGTCAACAGCTCCTTCGATTGCTTTTAACACCCCCACTTGTTGACTTGCTTGAAATATTACAATAAACCGATCCTTTTTCGAAATTCTTGAAATATAGCTGAAGGCAAAGATTTGGTCAGCATATCTGCCTCCTGATCGTGTGTTGGCACGTAATTGATCTTGATTTTTTCTTGTTTCACAGCATCACGGATAAAATGATATTTTACATCAATGTGCTTAACTCGTTTCGTTTCTTCGGTTTTGGACATAGCAATTGCACCTTGATTAATAAGTGTTCCTGTAGTAAATATTGTAACGAACGAGATAGACGGTCAGCAAAATGATATCCCTACAGACGAAGAATATGTAGATGCAAATATCTCGGCACCCGAGGAAGAACAAGATGCACTCCCACCACAATTAAATGGGAACTCTCAAGAGGAGAATGTTCCGAGGTCTAGTGGTCGGGAGTGCCGGAAACCAGGTTGGTTGCATGATTTTGTTTCTTCCTATCGAGCTTTTTCTGCTGCTGTTAACGATTCACAGATTCCTTCAAAATATTCTTTATCGTCGTATGTAGGAGGTGTTATCTTTCCGCAAACATCCGTGTGAATTCTTTCTAAAGGTCGACTCGTCGCCAGTCTCGATCCATTAAACGGCAATCGCACCAACTTACTCTCCATACAGGGCTCGCAGGAAAATTCTTCACATTTTCTTAACGAATCTAGACCAACGACCATTGCAGATTTCTTCAGCTTTTCTAAGTTCTTGAATCCTAGATGTCCATACCTTTGGTGCCATAACGCAGTTTGACTTTCGTAATTCTCTTTTGACATCAGAGCAGTATCTTTCCTATTCTTCCACATCCGAAAATAGTACAAATTTCCTCTAACTTTAGCTTCACCCACTAAACGATTGCCTTGCATCATAACTGCCTTTTCAGCTTGAAAATCAACCGTCACTCCAGCCTTCACTAGCTTCCTCAGTGATAAGAGATTGAACGTAAGATTCGGAACATACACAACTTCTCCTACTTTAAATGCTATACTGCCGTGAATCGCATATCTGTCCCATTTTTGCTGGGTTTCCTATTTATATGGGACAAATATGCGATTCACGGCAGTATAGTACGATTGAATCTTTCTGCTACCCCATTTAACTGTGGTGTGTATGCGACTGTGGACTCCACCTGTACTCCTTGTTTTTCATAAAAAATAACTGTTCATTTGAGAAATATTCGCTACCCAAATCACACCTCAGAGTTTCGATTTTCTTTCCAAATTTGGCAGTAACCATAGCTTCATACACTTTGAAATAATGGAAAACTTGATTCTTGTTACTCATCAGAAATACAACAGCGTAATGAGAAAAATCATCGATGAAATCGAGCCAAATATCCAACAATATAACATAAATCAGGTCTGGTTCCCATCATTATGTACATCAAACCACCAATTAACTCGCGGTATGGATTTTTGCTGTTACCTTCATATTTGTTCAACTGCAGGTTTGGTTCCGCTGGGGTTTTGACTGGGTTACACTGCTCCATTCCAAAACGTTGTAGAAGTTTATCAATTTGACCCGTTTGAGAAAGTGACAATGAACCTGCTGCTACATTACGCTCAACCTTGATGCCCAAGAAATGATGTACTTCGCCCATGTCAGCCATTTCGAATTCTTGTTTCAATTTATCTTGAATATCTCGCACGGCTCCAGTGTCTTGTCCAGCAATAAGAAGATCATCAATGTAAATGATAAGATATACCGCATCTTTTCCCCACTCTTCACATACAAGCAATAATCATGGCGGAAACGACGGAAGCCAAGGCTGATCAAAAACTCGTTAAATCGATTGTTCCAACACCTAGATGATTGATTTAGACCATACAATGAACGTTTCAAAAGACACACCTCTCCTGGAACTGCAGCTACCCCCTCTGGAACGGCCATGTAAACCTTCTCACGTAATTGGCCGTTTAAGAATGCTGTCCTGACATCCATTTGGAAAATTGATAAATCGAATTCATTAGCTAATGCCAGTAAAGTCCTAATCGTTGCAAGCTTTGCCACCGAAGCAAAAGTTTCTTCGTAGTCCAAGTGCTTTCGCTGCATGAATCCTTTCGCCACTAGCCTTGTACCTCACAGGATTTCCATCTGCATCTGTTTTGATAGTAAAAACCCATTTACATGGAACCAGTGAAACAGCATCAGGACATCTAACGAACTCCCACGTGTTATTTTTCACAAGAGACATCAATTCCTCCTCAACGGCACGTTCCCAATGAATTTGGTTTAAGTGACCTTCAATTTCCGAATATTTTGACGGAATCTATGAATCGTTAACAGCAGCAGAAAAAGCTCGATAGGAAGAAACAAAATCATTTGATGTACATAATGATGGGAACCAGACCTGATTTATGTTATATTGTTGGATATTTGGCTCGATTTCAAGATGCAGCTGGCGAACCACATTGGCAACAAGCAAAACGTGTTTTGAGGTACTTGCAAGGAACTAAAACTATGAAACTAACATACTACAAAGTACAAAAGAAACTATCAGCATATTGTTCATGCCTTTTCTGATGCTGATTATGCAAGTGATGAAGTAGACAGAAAATGCGTTTCAGGATATTTACTAAAGGTTTATGGAAATACAGTAATTTGGTCATCGAAGAAGCAGCAGTCCGTTGCGATGTCGTCAACAGAAGCAGAATATGTGGCCATGAGTGCCTGTTCCAGTGAAGCTATTTGGTTGGGAGGGCTGTTGAACGATTTACTGCCAACTAAATAGCTTCACTGGAACAGGCACTCATGGCCACATATTCTGCTTCTTTAATCGGAACAATATGCTGGGCCCACAACCTATAGATTTTATAACGACTTGCAGACAACCATGAAAAGACACGTCTGATCAGTTGAAGAGCTTGTTTATTAATAATCAATATTTGATTAAGGCTTCATGACATGTCATTCAGAATGGCTGCCTTGTGGCTTACCAACACAGTAAAACAATCACACGCCCCACCCACCCCGATATGCACACATTAATTTAATTCTTATATTGCCAACATACCTGACCATCTTCTCACTAAAAAAGTAAATCTGGACTTAGTTCTAAGTTCAATCTATGCGGCGGTATGATGATATTATCACATAGCGCTTATTTAGTGAAGATATATAAGCAAGTGAACAAAGTGAAAAAATTCCCCCCAAAAACGCACTATGCCAACGACGTCGCCGGTTTCAACACTCTGCACGTCGTCGGTAGCGTCGTATGCAAGCAATCATTGATCAGTAGCAGACAGTGATGTCGATATCAACTATTGTGAAATCATAGCGGAAACATGTAAAATATCGATTTAATTAATCAATCTTTTCCTAACGCATTATGTATTGATGCAATAATAATACCTTATTGATTTTGTTTTGGGGTGCATTGTAAAAATTGAAAAATCGTAGCAAAAAATGCGTTTGAGCAGTTTGCGTTTGAGCAGCTGGCAACAACAGTTGAGGATGTAAACATAAACAGCCAGCATCGTGAAAACATAATTCATAAATATTCACCTAAACCAAAGAAAAACTGATGCTTTTCTGACAAATTCCATCAGTTAATCCCATACTTAGACTGTATTGATTAATACTGCTTCTAAGAGCACCTCCACGGGAGTCCCCATCTAGGTCCCTATCGCTATTTCCGGGCCCCTGATAGGGACCCACTTTTACACCGGAGGTATCTAAACGGGAATGTAAAATAAGAACGCAACTCAAAATTAGCCGTGAGTCTCCAAATTTAGGGCCCCATACTGGGTTGCTAAATTTACAGGGTCTATTTTGTAAAACTTCACTTTGTTATTGATAAAAAATTGCAGAAAATCTGTTTTTTTTTAGAACAATTTCGACGTAAGTTAAAAAACAAGGAGAATATTCATTTTTTTTAACTAGTGCCCCAGTTCAACTCCGCGAAGAAATGATTACAGTAATGGATCAGCTATAATGAGGAGCGATGCGCACCGGCGCCCGCTAGAGCCCGAAATATTCATGGATTTCTCGCGAAAGAAAATTCCACTGTTTTTATTTTGTTATTATAGTTATTCCATAGGAAGGTCTTCCAGGAATGCCTCAGAAGGTTCCTTTAGTAATTGTTCAGTATGTTCTTAAGGTAGTTCCTACAGAAAAGCTCCCGCAAGTTTATCTTTTTTGTCGTTCATTTAAAAATGATTTGTTTTGGAAAATCATATTGGATCCCTCCGGGAGTTCCCCAGCAATCTTTGTGTTCTTTTAAGAATCTTCCCAGAATAGTTTTAGGATTTCTTCCAAATTCTCTCGGGATTTTATTTATTGGAAAAGCCCTAAAATTTTTTGTGGTTTCATTTGAAAACTCTCCGGATTATTTCGGATGTTGTTACAATTTTTTTTCTCCGAGACATCTTTCAGAGAAAAAAAAACTGTGGAAGCATTCCTGCTGGAATTTGTCAAGAAATTCTTGTGGGAAAACTGGTGGCAATTTCATGAGGAATTTCTTCGACTGCAAGTATAAATCCCCGGAAGAAATTCCAGAAGGAATAACGGTGAAAAAATTTACTACGACGGGTCTTCAGCTAGCCTTGGGATCAAAAGCGTAGAATTGCCCTCCGGAGATGGCGAGTTAGATTCCCGATTCGGTCAAGGATGCTTTCGAGTATACCTATGGGCTCCATGAGCATAGTTGCAATGGGGGGCACAGAAACGCTTTAAATTAATAATTGATAAAATGCTAATAGAATACTAATTTCAGCAGCTAGCCAAGTTCCAGTTGAATTGTAGAGCCATTGAAGAAGATGTTGACTACTTTTAGCAACACCCGGTGGGAACTCAATATGTTTACGAAGTCGCTATACCTAAAACAAAAACCACCGGTGGGAAGATGGGGCGCTATTCTAAAATGGCACTCGGGAGGGAGCGCTATAATGAGAATAGCGATGAGGACTCCCGTGGAGGTGCTCTAAATTGGGCTGAATTCTTCCAAATGCGTGCAATGTTTACTGTTGTCGGATGTTAACAAAAAATGAATCCCACGTGCATGCTTTCTGAATTGGTATGGGAAGTTTCCACCACTACAAATACTTGGTTGATGATTTTTATCACACAATCACATTGCAATTTGAGTGTCACGACGCTTCACCTTAAGACGTTACCAAGTGAAAAGTGATAGCACAGTCAACAGCTCCTTCGATTGCTTTTAACAGAATCAGTCAAACTCGTAAATGCATCGCAAGCTTCTTCTTCCATAGCACTACATTCCAACTGGAACTTGGCCTGCCTTCAACTCAATCTCAGCAGACAATCACAAAAACCACCAGTACTGCCACGTAGTTCAACGTCACCTTTGCGTACAACCCGATTAGGCTGCATCTTTGAGTTTTTATTTTGCTGGGCACACGGCTGTGCGGATTTTGCCGAGCTGCAGAAATAAAAACTGAGTGTGTAAGAAGTGAAAAGTGAAAAACGAGAAGAATGGAGTGAGAAGTGAGATGTGTGAAGTGATAAATGAGTAGTGAGAAGTGAGAAGTTAAAAGTGAGCAGCGAGAAACTACAGATTAGAACTGAGTAGTGGAAAATGAGTAGTGGGAAGTGAGAACAGTACTGGAATTTCTCATTTTCAATGAGAGATGTCACGCGATGTTTACATATCTGCCTCTTTCAATATCCATAGAAACGCGAAGGATGAATGGGATGTTACAAAAATCTCAAAAAAATATTTGTCCCGTGACAGGGCATGAAAGTGTGCAAAATTTGCTTTATTTTTGTGTTTATTACCATTTTCAACTCGGTGAATTAAAGGAACACGATTAATTAATCGACTATTCACTATTCTTCGCATGTACCTATTGAATTAATTTAGATATTTTAATTTTAAAATAAAGCACTACATTCTTTCATGGCTGCCTTTCATGCGAAATTGATCAAAGAACTAGAGATGGGCGAACGCTCACGAGCCGTTCATTTGAGCCGATTCGTGAGAAAGAGCGAACGAACCACGACTCTATAATTTTGAGCCGAGGCTCTCAGATGAGGGGTCGCTCGTAAAATGAATCAATGGCTCAATAATAAGGGTAGCTGGTTCCCTCGTTCAGTTGTTTAATTTTGGTGTTTAAGAAAACCTCACACCTTGAGAATCTTGTTTACGGATTTTTTTTCGTAATCGTAAATTCTGCCCATTTTGAATACATGGGTGGTTAACTTAGCTGTCCGTCGCATTTGGAATCCATGATCTGATTGTTTGACATCTGTAACTGTAACTCGTAAATATTAACGGGCAAGCAGGATCGGTAATTTTTGCTAAAGTAAAGACAATGCTTAAATACTTTTTTGTACGTTAAGGAAGCATTACACCTCGGGCAAAATTATAGTCATAGAATTGACGTGCGTCGATCACTGCGAATAATTGATGGATAGCTCAGTAAGATTCTAGATTCAAATGATTCATCGATTAATGCAATTATCGAAGATGGCAAACATTTCGCTGAAACTAACTTGTCAGGGATGAGCGTTTCGATGTTATGATATTACGAACGAAAACGAGTGAAATCGGAGAGCAAAAAGCATACACCTTATCACAGTTGTCTGATTCTAAATGTACAAGGATTTAGACGAATTTTTGCCTGGACGAATTTGAATTTTGAAACAAGCACCTATACATATCATCAAAAACACAGTTGAATATACTAGATATCATAAAACATAAAACATTTGGTTTTTGCTTTATTCGCAAAAAAATCCTTTGTAATGAGTCAACGAGCCGCTCAAATGAGTCGGCTCATTCAAGTGAACGCTTGGCTCAGAGCCGCTCACTTAATTGAACCATTTTGCCCATCACTACGAAGAACCCACGCTTGGTCGCTTGAAATAGAAAAAGGCGCTTTACTCTCTGTCTTATGACGATCACGATCTTTTCTAGTACTGAGTGAGTAGTTAGAAGTGCGACATTTGTAGTGCGAAGTAGTAGTGAAAAGTGAGATGGGCGAAGTGAGAAATGAATAGTGAAAAGTGCGAAATGAGAAGTGAATAGTGGGGAGAGGGATAACCGAAGTAAGAATTAAGTAGTGGGAAATGAGGTGTGAGAAGGGAGTTGTCAGAAGAGACCAGTAAGAAATGAAAACTAAGGGCCTAGGAACGAGAAGTGAGAAACGATTTTTCTTCTGTTTCCTTCATTTTTATCATCTTCCTTCTTGTGTCTTCCTTCTTCTTTATGTCTTATGTCCCTCCTCTCACTTCTCACTACCCAATTATCATCTCTCATTGCTCACCCCTTGCTTCTGTTTATCTAACTACTCCTAACATACTATCCTTACTTTGCAACTATCACATCTCACTCCTCACTCCTCATTTCTCATGTCTCACTTCCCCCTACTCACATGTTACTGCATACATAACACTACTTAGTACTCACTTCCGCTTCTCAGTGCTCACTTCTCACTACTCTGTACTCATTTCGAACATCTCATTTCTCATTTATCAGTTCTCGCTGTTCATTATTCACTCTGAACTTCTCACTTCACTTTATAAGGAAACAAATTTAAACTATTCGGCCAAATGGCATTCGGCCAAATATAAATATGTTCCCTATCTCAATACCTCCCTAACTCGATGGTCCCTTCAATATCGAGTAAGGGAGAGTTCACTGTAATTAGATAATTCGAAAAAAATGTGTCTTCAGCCAGTTTTATTTCATATCAAAATTATAACAGCATTAGTTATGTATATTTACACAAAATAATTGCTTACATTTTTTGTAGATATTGGAAATAAGCGGACGTAATCACCTCCAGTATAACTTGAATCTATGTTCGATATTAATAGCTAGTACACAGTTAATTGCCTACTAGGGTGGTTCAAAAAATCGATTTTGCTCCACAGTGCTCATCTGATTCTTTGTCATGTTCTGAGTGTCCTCTGAAAATTTGAGCTCATTTGGATTAAAACTGATTTAGCACAAACCGTTTCAAGTTTGCATGCAAATTAGTATGTAGGAATTTATTTTTTCATTATACTGTTAATGACGTCCCCCCATTAAGCGCAGGTTAAAAGAAAACCTACACAGCTAAAAGGAATACTCAACAGCTTTCACCCAACGGAAATCGCAAGTTGATTAATCGCCACAATAATTAGAAATCGAATTTAATCTATACCGTAGTTTTCTGGAGCTATCTGCATAACTCATCAACAGGCAACATTGCTGCTCGTGGCGCGAAAGATAGCACACACAAATTCAGGCTACTATGTTTCACTGCATATTTCAGTGATGCCCTCAAAGAAGTTTAACGATCATGACTAAAGATTCGCAACCTGCCTTAAAATCGATTACTAATTATTGGGGTGATTAATCAACATGCGATTTTCGTTAGGTGAAAGCTGTTGAGTATTCCCTTTAGCTATGTAGGTTTTCTTTTAATCAGCGCTTAATGGGGGAACGTCATTAACAGTATAATGAACTTGTCATAAGACGAGTTAATACAATCCCATTGAATTCCACCACTTAATTGTATCTTGACCTGTCAAGATACAATTAAGTGGTGGAATTCAATGGGATTGTATTAACTCGTCTTATGACAAGTGAAGACATTCCACTAAAAAGCTCAAAATAATTTTCTTATAGTATAATGAAAAAATAAATTTCCCCATACTAATTTGCATGCAAACTTGAAACGGCTTGTGCTAAATAAGTTTTAATCCAAATGAGCTCAAATTTTCAGAGGACACTCAGAACATGGTAAAGAATTAGATGAGCACTGTGGAGCAAAATCGATTTTTGAACCACACTATTGCCTACATTATGGATGGAAATCCGTCGTTTTAGTGTACCAGATTTTTATACGTGACGTAGGCAATTACCTTGAAAGTAGATTTTTTACAGGATAATTAAATCAACGTTTGTTATGATGTTCTGATTAAATTGTGTTACGGCTAGAGGGACTTTTGATATAATTTTTAGTTATTTTAACAACTAACTAGCCAAATTAATAACACCTTGCTTGCTGATCGGGTCACCCCTCTAAGCGTTACGTAGTTTGTGGACGCTCCCTTATTCCGGGCGACCGCTTAGTTCAAAAGAAGGAAATCTCTACTTTTTGCCTCATTCCGGGCAAATGTCTGCTTCAAAAGAAGGAAGTATTCACTCTTTTGCATTATTCCAAACAAGCACGTCCTTAAAAAAAATGTCATTTCCTCTTTCGCATTAGTTCGGGCAAGCGCGTGTTAAAAGAAGGTGAGATTTACTCTCCCATCTTATTCCGGGCAAGTTAATTTGAAAAAAAACCTGATTGATCCACCTAGAGGTGTTTGTTCCTTTCTCGTACATTAGATATACTAAAAAAAATTGAGTGAGATTTTCTAAGCGTGTTTTTTTGTATATAAATCGTATTTTGGCCATAACTTTTGATCCCATAGTCCGATCTGGCCAATTTTCAATAGGAAACAATGGGACAGGATTCTCCGTCGAATGCAAACTTATTGCAACCAAATCGGATCAAGCTAAGTACCAAAAAGATGAGTGAGTTTTATTTTGCACATATACATACACACACGCACACACATACACACAGACAGACATCATCTCAATTAGTCGAGGTATATAACACTATGTGTCTCCGGACCTTCTATTATGAAATCGTCTTGGAGAGAATAACTGAATATAGAGAACTGAATATATAGCCTTTTCGTTACACCTTACAGGCAAAAAAAATTACTCTCTCGTCTTGTCCTAGGCAAGTGCGTACATATAGCGTATTCAGGACATGTTTTAAATATAGATAGTGGAATATATAGATGAGCGAAGATAAATCCTCTGTCTCCAAACGAACTGTCAAACGTGTCTCCAAACGAGCATGACGTCAGTTTAAAAGAGAAAGAAATAATTGCTTATACTGAAAGTCACATCACTGTGGTGGTAGCACTGATGTTATTAAAAAATATTAAGAAATTAAAGTTAAGCAAAATTCAATATTATTTTAATGTTACACATCTTTGCATATCACAAATTCTTGAACATGCGATGTAACCAAGTTATGAAAGCTCAGTGCGTATTGCTGACAATTCGCCAAAATGTATACAAATATATAGGCAATTATAATGCAACTAATGAACTTGAAGGCATCAATGGTAAGACATGGCAACAAGGCAGTGGCGTAGCCAGAAAATGGGTCGGGGGGGGGGGGGGGGTTTCTGAACATTTTTTTTTCTCGCAAAAAAAAAATTCTTCTAAAAATGTTGTTTTTGGGGGGGGTTATGCCCAAAACCACCCCCGTGGCTACGTCACTGCAACAAGGTATGAATGGCACGAATGGAGTAATAACTCATCACTAATGGACCATGTCTCATATGTCCATAGATATGAGTAAAAAAGGTAAGAATGTTTCGAATTTTTGGCCGATGTGTTGGAACGCATCGAAGGTGGGACGTACACCTGGGCGGAGACTACCATAGCGTAGTGCCCATTCCTGGACCAGGACCTACAGGAGTAGGTCCAAGCGGCGGAGGACCTACAGGAGTAGGTCCGTGTTCCCGGTGGCATTGGTAGGCAGCGGGTAAGCGGGTGGCACCGCCCCTGCTGGTCGAAATGTCGCCGGAGGTAGCAGTTCCCGATGACGATTAAGTCAGAGAGCGGGTAGAACTGCTCTCTACTTAAATTGTCGTTCGGAGGTAGCAGCATTAGCTCCGATGAGGAGCTTTGGTTGGTCTGGTCGCGACAATCACGTTCTCACAAATTTCTCGCGAAGGTCGTGAAGTCAGATTTGCTTTCAAAATGTATTCGAGCACCAATATTAACAAAAATTAATAGCTTTTAATGCGCATTGCCATATTAAAACAACAAAACTGTTTTTGGGATCGATAACTTTTTATCTTTCGTTGATACCATATCAAAATCACATTGAATAACAAAAATCAGTTGAAAATCTCAGTAAATTTGATAATAAACGTTACTTAACAGATTCAGCCCGTAGTAAACTATAATTATAGATTTTGCAAACGAATTTTAGTATTTTATATTTGATTGTGACAAGATGGGGTGCTCATCTTGCCCCATTTGAGATAAATAATTCAAATCATATTAAGCATGGTCAAACATTTCACTGTGAATATTTGAAATGGCCCTAAAATATTCTTTGAAGACATATAAAATGTGTAGATGGTTAAGATTTTCATTAAAAAATGTTTATGTTTTTAAAAACTTTATTTTCTAATGCTGATTTCTTAAAAGAAAATCCAAGTTTTCACCAACTTGTGCTAATTTATCTGTATTACAGATTCATTTTATTTTTAAAATATTTTTTCATTGTCAAGTTTTTTGTTGGACTATTAGCTTAACAGTGTGCGGGTTTATTTGGAGAGAAAAAGGTATAATAGCGGTAAAAATAAGAAGAAATAAGAAGAAGAATAAGCGGCAAAAATAAGGGGTGCTATTCTTGCCCCTGGTGGCGATCTTGCCCCGTTCTCCCCTATATGTACAAAAATGAGTTACACATTATTCAGTACTTGCAGGCAATAGGTTAGGCAATCGACGCAAAATGCAATCTATTTGTTTCCTATCGAAAATTGGCACAATAGGTCATTGTGCTCCGGAGTACTTCTATTAGGTACTTTTTACATGAGGCTAAAAGTGCTACCATCTTCAATATTATAATACTGAACTCCAATTTTGTTTGAAATTCAAACGATTGACGTCGCTTGTGTGGGGCCCTCCTTAGCCGTGCGGTAAGACGCGCGGCTACAAAGCAAGACCATGCTGAGGGTGGCTGGGTTCGATTCCCGGTGCCGGTCTAGGCAATTTTCGGCTTGGAAATTGTCTCGACTTCCCTGGGCATAAAAGTATCATCGTGTTAGCCTCATGATATACGAATGCAAAAATGGTAACTTGGCTTAGAAACCTCGCAGTTAATAACTGTTTTTTTTTTTTTACAAGGGAGAATGCATTTACACACTAACCCAGTACACGTGCATTGTAGTTGCCAAACTACCACACGGAAGTGTACTGGAGTGTCGGACTCGACCATACCGGTAATACCGACTAAACTCCCTTGGGCTCCACCATCGTTTCCCCCAGGAACTATACCTCGCAGTACTACTTCTGGGGGGATGGCAGTACTAAGCGTACTCGCTCATTGTCGCTCACACAGGCACTCGTCCCACGCGAGACTGACTTGGGTGCTCGCACACCATTCACTCCATTTGAGTCTTACTTGGATGCTCTCCCAGGCGCTCCGCTGCCATGCCTCGAGGTGTCAATAGCGGTAACTGCCTGGGCCTACAGATATTACGCTACGACACTCCTGCCTCAGCACGAGCAGATCAATCACACCACTGCCGAAGCAGACCACACGCTACCCTGCCGAAGCAGGGACACTCCCCATGCACCACATGTGCACAACTGTAGGTGTGTGGGTACAACCCACTGCTACCCTGCCGCCGAAGCAGCTTCTCCAAAGACCATTCGCTCCATGTGACCCTTTTTCGGGTGCTCACTCTAACACTCCACTGCAATGCCTCGAGGTGTCGATGGGTACCTCGACTGCTACTCAGCGTGTGGTCTGCTACTCAGACTTCTGCTGCGCTTCGAGGTGACAATAGCGGTGACGCGCTATGACACTCCTGCCTCAGCACAAACAGATCACTCACTCCCTGCCGAAGCAGCTCACGCGCTACCCTACCGAAGTAGGGACACTCCCCATGCCAATTGGCACTCCCTGGGCTTGTGCTTTTGAAGCGGCACACAGTCGCTTTGATAGAGTCTGATTACGGGCACTTGTGGTTTTTTGGGAGGGATTTTAGCAGAGCCCACTGCTAAATCCCACCACGCCCTAGGCAGTTCTCCCTGACTCGCAGACAGCTGGGGAGGGGTCGTCAAGCCCTTGGACATGGTCCATGCTGTCCCTGCTGTCCCTGCTGCCCCAGCAGTTAATAACTGTGGAAGTGCTTAATGAACACTAAGCTGCGAGGCGGCTCTGTCCCAGTGTGGGGATGTAATGCCAATAAGAAGAAGAGAAGAAGACGTCGCTTGTGTGCATGATACTATAGGGAAGAGCGGGGCAATATGAGCACCCTAAGGATGATAACCAGTCTTCTAGTAAGCATGTTTTTTCTATATTACAATACAACAGTAACTCATCTAACATATAGACTAGAACGCGAATTCCAAATAAAACGATAATCCCGATAAATGTGACCTAACTTAAACTCTGTTTTTGAGTGGTTAAAATATACCAAATGGCCAGATGAGCATCCCTATCTGATACCATCAAAATCACATTGAATAACAGAATAATAATTTGTGCAATAGATGATTTTTTTTCAGCACGAGTTGAGCGTTTGGCAGAACCCCGACCATATGGCATAATTTTTTGTAGTCATTAATTCAGTTGCTTGACTGATGCTGGGCACGGCAAATGCTGGGTAAAGCGTGTACCATTGGTACTTCGCGTACCTGAAGGATTAAAATAGACCCCATCTCGCGGTCCTTAGCCTCTTACCCAGCAACTCCTATCCCTACCTCCCCGCGGTGCTGGCCGGGATACGAGCAACCTTAGGGAAGATCGGGTAACAACCCCGGTGGGAACTATGGTCGTATGCTGACAGAAAGGGGGGGTTTGCTCCTCTCCGGAGGTGCAAGTCTTATTGAGCGTCTGTTCTCCATGTCAGGATCGGCTCACAACAGCGTCTGTTCTCCATGTTAGGGGCGGCTGATCATCGTCCGAGTGCCAGCGAGGGACTCTAAGTGAAACTGTGCACCATGGTCCACCGGAAATAAGGAGGAATGGTCCTCCGGAAATTTAGGGGGTTTGGTGTCAGGCCCTGCAAGCCAGCCTTTAAAAAATCATAAGCAACGAACAATCAACAAGAGAGTACGGACCGGAACCATCGGCGAAGACCACTGCGACGAAAAGGGACTAGCGATTGGAAACTCGGTTCGTGGAACTGCAAATCTCTCAACTTCATCGGGAGCACACGCATACTCGCCGATGTGCTTAAGGACCGTGGATTCGGCATCGTAGCGCTGCAGGAGGTTTGTTGGAAGGGATCAATGGTGCGAACGTTTAGAGGTAATCATACCATCTACCAGAGCTGCGGCAAATATGCAAAGGCGCGTGATCGGGTGGTGGCCGATCAATGAAAGAATGTGCAGGTTGAGGATCAAAGGCCGGTTCTTCAACTTTAGCATAATCAACGTCCTTAGCCCACACTCCGGAAGCACTGATGATGATAAGGACGCATTCTACGCGCAGCTGGAACGTGAGTACGACAACTGCCCAAGCCACGACGTCAAAATCATCATAGGAGATTTGAACGCTCAGGTTGGCCAAGAAGAGGAGTTTAGATCGACTATTGGAAAGTTCAGCGCTCACCGGCTGACGAACGAAAACGGCCTACGACTAATTGATTTCGCCGCCTCCAAGAATATGGCCATTCGCAGCACCTACTTCCAACACAGCCTCCCGTATCGGTACACCTGGAGATCACCACTGCAGACAGAATCACAAATCGACCACGTTTTGATTGATGGCAGCACTTCTCCGACATTATCGACGTCAGGACATATTGTAACCTGCGGCTACCAATGTTACTCGCGGCTCCTCCGCAAGCGATGGTTTCCTGTCCTTCAACCCACCGTGTAATAATCCCATCTCATGTTAGTGAGAAGATGAGATCCTTCTCACTAAGATAAAATGGTAAAGACCAATTGAATATACGCGTCACTCAGTCATTCATTTACAGCGGTTTGAGCGTGAGCATAAAAAATAGAACGCTCACCACTTCGTTCATTTGCTCTCCGTTGTCTCAGGAGAGAATGGTTGCCAAATTGAAAGAACAACATCGGCTTGGTTCGTTGTTCGATCGTAATTAATTATTAAATAAAATAGACAAAGACAATAAGTAGTACGGAAAACAATAGTACGGGAATAATTGTGATAGTACGGTCAGTTATATAAGGCATTGTTAGTGGCAGCCATTGCTAATTTATATGTTGTTCGCATGTTATTATAGCTTAAAGATCTAAACCACCACACATGGCAAATTGTTAATCAACCAAATTGTAAAATCATCATTATCTACAAGAAAAAGGTAATTCGCTCGTATAAATAAGTAGGAGTAATTGGAAAGTGACGTCATAAAGGGGGTACTAATTATATCCGCAGGTCCGTTTAGTGGCCTTTTTCTTCTTTTTGTGTTGCTTGGCAGGACGGTAATCGCTGGAAGTGGGTTCGGTGGCTTTCCGACGCGCACGGGCATCCCTCACGCCTAATCGAGGTCTGTGGACCGACAGTGGGCATTCCATCGCCCGAGCAAACGACCATCTCGTCAACCCGGTAGCCAACAGCCGGCCGACGAAGCAGCCATCGCTATTAGCCACACGTGAACCACCTTGTCGCCCCGGTAGCCAACAGCCGGCCGACGAATCAGCCATCGCTATTAGCCAGCTGTGTGCCCGTTTCAATCAACCATCGTGTCGCCCGGTAGCCAAAAGCCGGTCGGCAATTCCGTCATCGCGTCAGTCACCCGTCCGCCCAGCCAAGCAACCTTCTCGTCAGCCTGCCGAGCCGCCATCGCTATAAGCCACCAGTTCGCTGAGCAAACCTCCTGCAACCAGCATTGTTCTCTGCCAAGCCGGTGGAGCGAACCAGAAGGTCCACGTGTCACCATCGCATCGCTGCCTACGCTGAATCAACGTCCGATCGTCGCCACGACGGTGAGATTGGAGTCTATCTCGTGGACCTATTCACCGATCAAGTGATCGGTCCCCGAAGCAGCTGCTACCGGCAACCATTCGCCGATTCCGGTCCTCGGATGCCGTCTACCAGCGACATCATATGCCCTAAGAGGCCAACGAGTGATAAGTACCCCTACATTTATATGACGTCACTATCCAGTTTTCCGCGAGCGGTAATGGCCGCCAGCTTGCCTGCGGGTCAGTCTCTGATTTGACGTTTGTGGAGGTCAACTGCACCCACCGCTCCGAGCATTCTGACCAATGTTGCATATAATAAGGTGCTGATTCAGTGAATTCAAGGCTTCTCATATACCACATTGATCAAAATGCTCGAATGGTGGGTGCAGTTGACCTCCAGAAACGTCAAATCAGAGACTAACCCGTAGGCAAGCTGGCGGCCATTACCGCTCGCGGAAAACTGGATAGAAAGGCCAACGTAGGCCACGGGGCCCTCCTTAGCCGTGCGGTAAGACGCGCGGCTACAAAGCAAGACCATGCTGAGGGTGGCTGGGTTCGATTCCCGTTGCCGGTCTAGGCAATTTTCGGATTGGAAATTATTTCGACTTCCCTGGGCATAAAAGTATCATCGTGCTAGCCTCATGATATACGAATGCAAAAATGGTAACCTGGCTTAGAAACCTCGCAGTTAATAACTGTGGAAGTGCTTAATGAACACTAAGCTGCGAGGTGGCTCTGTCCCAGTGTGGGGATGTAATGCCAATAAGAAGAAGAAGAAGAAGAGGCCAATAAATAAGCATGTAAAATGAAACAAGTTGCGTAGGTAGCATATTCTTTCTAGAGCAAGCACTCCCTGAGGTTTCTTCTTCTTCTTTTTGCTTTATTGTCGTCCTCCGGACTCACAAAGGAGTCGTCAAGCCTCGCCCGCAGAGGTCAGGTACTGAGTGTCTTATTTCGGTAAGCTTTTGAGCATTTAATTTTGTCACGATATCTTTTGGCAACCTTTCCGCTTTGTCACACCAGAGAGCACGTGTCGCGTTACACACGTGTGGATGCTCCTACTGTAGGTGAAGGATGAAGGACTAGTGTGTGTGTGGATCAAAGTAAACGACCCTGTTATTGTCTTCCCTCCCTAGCCTCGCAGTAGCTAGTCGCGGGTAACAATATTGTGGCGCTAACATCGACTCTGACTACTATCTGGTGATGGTTAAACTGCGCCAAAAATTATCCGTTATCAACAATGTTCGGTACCGACGACCGCCGCGGTACGACCCAGAGCGACTGAAGCAACCTGATGTCGCCACTGCATACGCGCAGCATATCGAGGCAGCGTTTCCGGAAGAGCGAGAGCTCGATGGGGCCCCTCTTAAGGACTGCTGGAATACAGTCAAAGCAGCCATTAACGACGCAGCGGAGAGCAACGTCGGGTATATGGGACGAAGTCGACGGAACGATTGGTTCGACGAAGAGTGCAGACAGATTCTGGAGGAGAAGGACGCAGCGCGGGCGGTCGCGCTGCAGCAAGGTACCCGGCAGAACGTGGAACGTTACATACGGAAGCGGAGACAGCAGTCCCACCTTTTTCAGGAGAAGAAACGCCGCCTGTAAAAAGCGGAGTGCGAGGAGATGGAACAGCTGTGCTGTTCTCAAGATACACGCAAGTTCTATCAGAAGCTCAACGCATCCCGCAAAGGCTTTGTGCCGCGAGCCGAAATGTGCCGGGATACGGATGGGAGCATCTTGACGGACGAACGTGTGGTGATCGAAAGGTGGAAGCAGCACTACGAGGAACATCTGAATGGCGCTGAGAGTACAGGCAGTGAAAGTCAAGGCAGCGGAGGATATGACTACGTCAGTTCAGCGGACGATGGAAGCCAACCAGCCCCCACCTTGAGGGAAGTTAAGGAGGCCATTCAACATCTAAAGTCCAATAAAGCAGCTGGTAAGGATGGTATCGGAGCTGAGCTCATCAAGATGGGCCCGGAAAAGCTGGCAACTTGCCTGCACAAACTGATAGTCAGAATCTGGGAAACCGAACAGCTACCGCAGGAGTGGAAGGAAGGGGTTATATGCCCCATCTACAAGAAAGGCGACAAGTGGAGTGTGAGAACTTTCGAGCGATCACCATCCTTAATGCCGCCTACAAAGTGATATCCCAGATCATCTTCCGTCGTCTGTCACCATTAGTGAACGAGTTCGTGGGAAGTTATCAAGCCGGCTTCGTTGACGGCCGCTCGACAACGGACCAGATCTTTACTGTACGGCAAATCCTTCAAAAATGCCGTGAATACCAGGTCCAAACGCACCATCTGTTCGTTGATTTCAAGGCGGCATACGACAGTATAGACCGCGTAGAGCTATGGAAAATTATGGACGAGAACAGCATCCCTGGGAAGCTTACCAGACTGATCAAAGCAACGGTGGATGGTGTGCAAAACTGTGTGAAGATTTCGGGCGAACACTCCAGTTCGTTCGAATCGCGCCGGGGGCTAAGACAAGGTGATGGACTTTCGTGCCTGTTGTTCAACATTGCGCTAGAAGGTGTCATGCGGAGAGCCGGGTGTAACAGCCGAGGTACGATTTTCAACAGATCCAGTCAATTTATTTGTTTCGCGGATGACATGGACATTGTCGGCCGAACATTTGCAAAGATGGCAGAACTGTACACCCGCCTGAAACGTGAAGCAACAAAAGTTGGACTGGTAGTGAATGCGTCAAAGACAAAGTACGTGCTTGTGGACGGAACCGAGCGCGACAGGGCCCGCCTGGGAAGCAGTGTTACGATAGACGGGGATACCTTCGAGGTGGTCGAGGAATTCGTCTACCTCGGATCCTTGCTAACGGCTGATAACAATGTTAGTCGTGAAATTCGAAGGCGCATCATCTGTGGAAGTCGGGCCTACTACGGGCTTCAGAAGAAACTGCGGTCAAAAAAGTCATCGCACCAAATAGGTCATGTACAAGACGCTGATAAGATCGGAAGTCCTCTACGGACATGAAACATGGACAATGCTCGAGGAGGACTTGCAAGCAGAGACGGGTGCTTAGGACTATCTTCGGCGGTGTGCAAGAAAACGTTGTGTGGCAGCGAAGAATGAGCCACGAGCTCGCGCAGCTCTACGGCGATCCCAGTATCCAGGGCAGGGCAGCTACGATGGGCAGGGCATGTTGTAAGAATCCCGGACAGCAACCCTGCAAAGATGGTGTTCGCTTCCGATCCGGCAGGTACGAGGCAACGTGAAGCGCAGCGAGCGAGGTGGGCAGACCAGATGCAAAACGACTTGGCGAGCGTGGGGTGCATTCGAGGATGGAGAGATGCGGCCTCGTACCGTGTATTGTGACGTCAAATTGTTGATTCAGTGTTATCTGTTTAGATGAAAACTAAATTAATGAACATGTAAAATGCATACATTTTTGCATATAAACTTCCAACGAGTTTAGCACCGCCCAAACGTTGACCGATTTGGCTGAAATATTGTCCAGAGCATCAGGGCATCAAATAGAACCGAATAAGAGGGCGACCCATACAAAAATGGAAAAATGTTTTTCCATACTAATTTGAGCCACCCTAATGGGGATCAGTATATCAAAATCAATTGAACCCTGCCCTCCTAAACCAGAAAAGCGTATGAAGGGCTGCTGAATAAAAGATCAAACGGACAAAACGTCGAATGAGCAAATTAAAAAAAATCTTCAATGCAATCTAGCTGATCTAAACAAAATGTTGGAAGCCTACTTCCAAGAGGCTCGGAAGCCTCCTTTGAAGAGGGTCGGATGCGTCCTTTCAAGAGGCTCGGAAGCGTCCTTTCAAGAGGCTCGGAAGCGTCCTTTCAAAAGGCTCGGAAGCCTCCTTTCAAGAGGCTCGGAAGCCTCCTTTCAAGAGGCTCGGAAGCCTCCTTTCAAGAGGCTCGGAAGCCTCCTTTCAAGAGGTTCGGAAGCCTCCTTTCAAGAGGCTCGGAAGCCTGTTTTCAAAAGGCTCAGAAGCCTGCTTTCAAGAGGCTCGGAAGCCTCCTTTCAAGAGGCTCGGAAGCCTCCTTTCAAGAGACTCGGAAGCCTCCTTTCAAGATACTCGGAAGACTGCTTTCAAAAGGCTCGGAAGCCTGATTTCAAGAGGCACGGAGGCCTCCTTTCAAGAGGCTCGGAAGCCTCTTTTCAAGAGGCTCGGAAGCCTCCTTTCAAGAGGAAGGCTCGGAAGCCTCCTTTCAAGAGGCTCGGAAGCCTCCTTTCAAGAGGCTCGGAAGCCTTTTTTTTCAAGAAGCTCGAAAGCCTCCTTTCAAGAAACCTGGAAGCCTCGTTTTAAGCGGTCCGGACGACTACTTCCAAGAGCCTCACATGCTTCCCTTCAAGAAGAAGGAAAAATGAAAAAAGATTGAAGAAAAAATATAGAAGAAAGCAGAAGGGAAAAGTAAGATAAAGTTGGAAGAAGGAATAATGATGAAGCAAGAAAAAACGAGGAAGAAGGAAGACAGAAGAAGGAAGAATAAAGATGGAAGAATGAAGAAGGAAGAAAGAAGAAGGAACAAGAATGAAGAGAAAAGAAAAGAAAGAAGGAAAAAAAGAAGAGAGAAAAAGGAAAAAAAAAGAAAACATGACGAAAGAAGAAGAAGAAAAGACGAAAGAAAAGGAAAAAAGGTTGAAAGAAGGAAGAAAGAAGAAGGCAGAAGGTAGAATAAAGAAAGAATAGAGAAAAAGGAAGAAGAAACTAGAAAAAGGAAGAGGAAAGAAGACATAAAGGGAGGGAAAACAAGATAATGAAAGAAAAAAGAAAGGAGGAAAACAAAGAAGAAGAAGAGGCTCGGAAGCCTTTTTTTTCAAGAAGCTCGAAAGCCTCCTTTCAAGAAACCTGGAAGCCTCGTTTTAAGCGGTCCGGACGACTACTTCCAAGAGCCTCACATGCTTCCCTTCAAGAAGAAGGAAAAATGAAAAAAGATTGAAGAAAAAATATAGAAGAAAGCAGAAGGGAAAAGTAAGATAAAGTTGGAAGAAGGAATAATGATGAAGCAAGAAAAAACGAGGAAGAAGGAAGACAGAAGAAGGAAGAATAAAGATGGAAGAATGAAGAAGGAAGAAAGAAGAAGGAACAAGAATGAAGAGAAAAGAAAAGAAAGAAGGAAAAAAAGAAGAGAGAAAAAGGAAAAAAAAAAAAGAAAACATGACGAAAGAAGAAGAAGAAAAGACGAAAGAAAAGGAAAAAAAGGTCGAAAGAAGGAAGAAAGCAGAAGGCAGAAGGTAGAATAAAGAAATAATAGAGAAAAAGGAAGAAGAAACTAGAAAAAGGAAGAGGAAAGAAGACAGAAAGCGAGGGAAAACAAGGTAATGAAAGAAAAAAGAAAGGAGGAAAACAAAAAAGAAGAAAAAACAAGGAAAAGGAAGAAATAATAAACCAAAAGGTATGAACGAGAAGGAAGAAGAAGAACAAAGAAAAATGAAGGAAGAAGAAACCAGAAAAAAAAGAAGTAGGAAGAAGAAAGAAGGAACAAGGAAGGCAGAAGAAGGAACAAGGAAATAGGAACAAGGAAGGAGGGATTAAGAAAGAAGAACTATCGAGGAAGAACTAAGAAGTAAGCTATAACAAAGAAGCAAGAAAGAAATAGCAAGAAGGAAATAAGAAAGGTTGAAGAAAGAAATGAAAAACTGAAATAAAAAAAGGAAGAAAAAAGGGTTACGGAAGTGAAAGAAAGAAGGAAAAAAAGAAGAGAGAAGAATAAAGAATAAAAAAAAAGAAGGTAATCTTGGCAAGAATCAAAAACCAAATACAAGAACCAAGAACAGTCAAGTCTTGTTTCTTTCTATGTTACCTCAAAATTTTTTGAGCTATATGTAGACTGTAGCAATAAGAATTCCGTATAAAAAACGAAAGACAACAAGAAGTTGCATGAAGGATGCGGATCATTTTAGTTTGTGCCCCTATCAACGTCAAATGTGAATTCTTCCACTAAAATTGGTTTCTCACGATTTTTCAACCTTTTGTTATTTCAAGCCTTTTGTTAGATTTTTACTTTTAAGCCTTAAGTGATTCAGCCTTTCGTGGAAGACCCCGTTTCGGGATCAAAAACCATGATGTTATGACTAGTTTTTTTTGTAATTCATTGCCAAAATCATTGATTGTGACATCTTATACACGTGAATTATTAAATGTATGCTAATATAAAGAAAAAAAAAACGCTTCGTATGGTAGGTACAATTTTATTTAGATCTGTCACGATAATGCAGTCTGCAGGCAATTCAACTGACTTACTAATGCCATTACCATTCACATCACTTCCGTGTATTTATAGCGTACCAATCAATCATCACAATTAAAATCTACAGAAAAATAGATAAACAGAAACAGGGAAAGGGCGTAGCCTAGTAGTAGTTATTTAAAGCATCTCTTTTCGTTACATTCGAAAATTTTACATTTTTACCGTACAACGCCTGCGCCTCATATTTTGCCAAATGTTCACCTCAGGGAATACGGTGTCCCGCTACTACGGAGATGATACAAATATTCCTTTATCAACAAATTCGCGCTGGCCAGTTTTGGTCTGCTAGTCCAACAAGCCGCTGTCTCTTAAGTATTCGTCGTCGATACCTCCGACTGGCCTTGTTCGGTTTGGTCCAAATTAATCAAATTTACCGTAGTTGTGCTGCTGCTACTATTCTGCTTCGTCGAGTCGGTTTTTAGCGCTGACTTACTCGGTGGAGGAGGAAGAGGAATTGCTGGTCGTTCGAGGGTCATGGGGAAGGGCAAGTGACCACCGTGATGGTGACCGTGGTGCCCTCCGTGATGATGGTGGTGATGCTTTCCAGAAGCGCCCGTCTGCGGGAAAGATTTAGGCAATGTGTTTTGACGACTAGAATCTGTGGTTTTAGATAACCGCTCACTGAGAGCCTTTAATGCAATTTGCCTAAAATAAAAATAAGATGATTAAAACAACATTCTGCAAAGTACAAAACGGAAAGCTACCTTCGTCGTTCCATGTCATGAGGATCAACACCTACGAGTGACTGGACGCTGACTGATTGTAGCGAAGACGAACTGCTTTGCTGTGGTGTCAATCGCTTGACCAAACCAATTCGTAGGCAACCCAGATACACAGGATTAGCAATTAGGTTTATGAAAGGTTGCAATACATTGGGGAAGAAGCTGGCAAAACGGAAGTTTTCTGCACTGTCTCCGCGGGTTCCGTTGGAATGCCGCTGGTAAAACCGAAGATAGACCCATGAAACGTACAGCCCCGAAGCAAACATTGCTGGATACGTGCCGTCCAAAAAACCGATTGCCCACATAATTATTGACACAACCACTACCGTAAGTGGAACATTCCTGCAGAATAAAAATACATTTGATTGCATGTATAGAACGGATAATTCCTTTCTACGAGCACGGAGGCGGAACACGAAATCAACAACCTTCAGTGGGACACATAATTGTTAAATCCGTGACTGAAGTCTTATATCAGATTTTCCTTCGTCTTTCAGGGAATTATCTCAAAGTAAAAAAAAGCTTAACTATAGACCAATGTAAAATCTTTTACCAACCTGTTCGTAAATTTCCCGAGCGGTGTCCGAGCAATTAAATGATCTGGCATGATTTGTGTTACAGCAACACTAACAGCTGAAAAGAAAACTACATGGTTAAGCCACTCGAACAAACCCACCAACATTCTATAAAATACCTGCATTCATTCCGGCCAGTCCATGGATATGGACGTCGAACAGAAATTCAGCGTCTTTGGTTATCATTGAGTAGAACAGATAGTAAAAGCTGGTCAATATCGCCACGCCGATATTGGTGATGGCAAAATACTGCAGCATCTCCATCTGACCCCAGGATGGTTCAATCAGCTTCCCGCACAGCCCCACTGTAATCAGATCCACCAGCACTTCCCAGAAGTGCAGTTCAATAAAACAGAATGTGAATATTGTCCATATCCAAAACGTTGGTGGCATCAGGTAGCCCGGCGTGACGCTGAGGATGTCCACTGCCCGGTCCGAGAAGGATAATGCATAACCGACCAGTGTCGAAATGCAGATAAACTTGATGGATGACGAAGTGTTCCCCAGCAGAGCAGAAAATTGCTGCCGCAAGTACATTGCGTTATTGCTGCTGCTGCTCGCCATGGCCAATATTCTGTGATGATCCAAAGTTTTTACATGGAGAATTTGTTATGATTAGCAAACTTTTCGAAATCAAACACTTTAAAGTTTTTACAAAATTACTAATTTCTTCGAAATATTTTGCAAACGTGAATAAAAATAAAGATTTTTATAGCTAATTTTGACACATCGCCACAAAACATCGCTGTTGTTCGTCACTAGCGCCAGCTGTGAGTGAGAATTTTCTACTGTTTTATACGAGTTTTACGGCGATCGAGTCAGGGTCAAATCAAGGCCGCTTGCAATGCTGAAGCACAGAGAACAGACATTCAAGCCCGACACGTAATTGACCTTTACAAAAGATATTTTAGTTAGGTACCAGATAAACATTGTCGCTGTCGTCGCTGTCCGGAACATCTTTTGCTGGTGAGGATAGGGGATCTAAATGTCAATGGAAGAAAAATATATACGATTTGACAGTTAGGTACCATACATGTTTCGGACAGCAGAACAAAGGAAACCGAAGCGACAATCTTTATCTAGTAACTAAAATATCTTTTATTGTCGGCACGGCTAATACTCGCGCCCAGTAATTTTGTTCTTGTTCACCTTTCCCAAACAACCCATATTTTTTGACACCTCTAAGAGCATCATTACCAGTCGCGAGCATTTTAATCACCCGCGCAGCGCTTTCATTTTAGTTTCGTCACTCGTTTCCGTATCGGTCACTATTTTCGGCTCTCAGTTTGGTTGCTGTATTCCGTACCGGTGACGTTTGACAGTTGACAGTTCATCAAATAGCAGCGCTCTTTTCGCGCTACCAAATTTGGTCACCTGTCAGTCGCGCTACTGTTATAGCAGCGCGTTTAGTAGCGACCGGTAAAGTGTCAAGTAATACTGCGCTGCCAAACGGCTTAAACTCACCACCGGTAATCTTGCTCTAAGTATTTTTTAAATTCAAAACAAAAATCGAAAAAGTGCTGTGTTTTGAAGATTGGCCCGATTTTTAACGATCATCGGGTATATTTTTCAGGCCGGTTCACACGTGCAGCACTTCTTCGGTTTTTGTTTCGATTTTAAAAAATAGTTAGAGGTTAGAGGCTACAAAAAATATGGGTTCTTCCTTGGAAAAGATGACCTTGCCAAAGAACCGATTGAGACAATAATAACAGTAAAACCTCAGAATGAAACGAGATACAATTTTGACGGAGTCAACCCCAGGAGAAACGCAGTTCAGCATATTTTTCTCAGAGTGCATAGCCTCTTTATACTATCTATTATATTTATCTTGCAACTGGTATAAAATCTAAAAAAAATGACGTTTCAGTTCGGTATCTGCTGGGGGCACTGCTGTCAAAAGTTTTGCGGGCGCCGAGCTGCGAGTTCCAAACGAAGAGGAAGCCATCGCGCATTTTTGTTTGCCGAACGAGGTTTACTGTGAAGTGCTTCAGGAGGAAATAAAGCATAAGTTGCTAGTCGATTTTGCATAAAAATACGTTTCCCGATTGCAGGAAACTTTTTCAAACGTGGTTTGGATAAATTCAGCCGGATCTACTAAGCGGTAATAGTTAAATTTCGCTTTTCAAACCAGCGGCAAACATGACGGCATCTTACTCTTTTTCTTGCTCTTTTCCAGTCTGGTTAGCCCGTCTCGCCAGCCGCATCCACTAGCGCCACCATCGATTTTATTCTTCCCTGTTGAGAGGACGACGCTTTGATCGTAAGTAGAAACTGAAGTTACTAATATAAATTAAGAATTAGTTAGAAATAACTGCAGAAACGAGAATTTAATTTGCAACGAAAGAGTGTTTATTGCATTCATGTTTCGTATCAAAAAATTTACATGGGATTTTAAGTCTATAGAGAAATGTTAGGGTTAGCGCGCCATTTGTGGAGTGTTTACAAAATGTTATTGATATTTTACTTTAAATTTTATTGAATTTTCTTTATTATGATCTATTTCTAGAGTGCATCGAGTATAGCTCGTATGTGCTTTCATCTATAAATTTATTATTTTTTATCTAGTCTATGGACGTGTTTACAACATACCAAGCTAAAACCTTAATCGCCCTAGACGATCAGTTATAGTATGAGCACAGGTATGAGCTTCCAGTCATTTGCAAATACCACATTCCAAAATTTCAGAATATACTGAAGTTGGTTTTTACGTGGAGTATTATGTGCCGAATAATTACTCATTGCTGCGAAACAATATTTCCACGTAAATCGCAATAACTGGTACAATGATCTATTGGGACAGAAAAACCGTTCTCGTATTCCAAGTGTTTAGTCGTTGTTATGAACAAAACAGAACAATCCAAAATAAATACTTGAATTTTATCAGACTTCATGTATTTCACACGTTCAATAACAGCCCTCACGATACTATTATAAATCAACTGAAATTGAGTATCTGGACCACGGTAAGTAGCTGTTATCCAAGTCTCGTGCCAAGAACAGTCGATGGATGTTGGCCAATGCATGTTGCCTGCTCATTGATAAACTAGTCATTGTGGGGGTATGTGGATCTATTATTGTTAGGCCCGATATCAATGAAGCGGTTTTCCAAGCTGTGTTTACACGTCGCATCCACACACACGCATCATCAAAAGGATTTACATACACTAGAGTCCTATAAGAAGAGTAACGTCATGTGCCACGTTTGACAGGTCTCCTGCTCGTTTGGAACGCGCATTTGTATGGAACTGACAGACGATTCTGTTCCAATTCTGACACTTGACGACACTGTTATTATAGTCACTGTAACATACACGTATTATAATACGTGTGCCTGTGCGTGAATCCATTTGATGCTGGGTATTGTGCGTGGACGCGTTCTAGACCTGTGCGCCGATCCACTTTGAACTGAAGGCGGCGTGAACGTAATTTTCTAACGGTTGCTCTCGCGGCGGCGGCAACGGCTTGGATTCGGCGCGATTCAAAATTATCATTTCGTCGGTGGATGACGAACAATAACTTTTTTGAATATTATTTGCATGTCCCGTACATTAATGGCAATAAACATTATATTGTACGCTGTTAACCCTCCCTTTCCCACGACTTTTTACAATGATTTCAATAGGAAGGAATCATCAATGAAAAAAATGCTAGAACAAAAGTTATTTAGCATAGCTAAAATTAGTTGAAAACGAAAAACAAAGTTTTTGATTGTAATTTAATAGTTACTTTATTGTTTTCAATAGTTTCACTATTTTTACTCAAAATTGATTATATTTGCAGTTTAATGAAACCATAAAGTTGTGCCAAATATTGCTTTTTGTTGTTGAAATAATTTGATGAATGTTGGAAGGTGCAAAATTTGATGGAGCTCTACAGCTACCATGGGAAGGAAAGGATTAAATAATCGTTCAGGAATACAACAAGAAAATTCACTTATGATATCTTCAAAAAATTATCTTCAATGTTTCTTTACTATATCATCATCTGCTTTAAATTTCTTCCGGGAGGTTTATGCCTTCCATAGACTGGTGGCCTCACGGGCAAGACCACCGCAAGATTGAATCCATTTAATGGTATGTAAGTTTTTATTCATACTTCCCTATGCCTATGAGCATCATCTCTTTAGTGTTACAGTCAAACCTCCATGAGTCGATATTGAAGGGACCATCGACTCATGGAAATATCGACATGTGGAATAGGAAATCTTTGGAAATCTGTTTAAAGGGACCATCACAGTAACCCAGAAAATATTTTTTAATATTGGATAATTTGCTTCCATTAGTCGATATCGAGTCATAGAACATCGACTCATGGAGGTTTGACTGTATGAGTTATAACACAGGAATGCAGAAAATAGTGAATCTACTTGGAAACTTCGCAGTTAAAAACTGTAGAAATGCTTGATGAGCACCAAGCTGCGATACCAAAATTTTCAAAAGGGGGATGTAATAACAACAAAAAAAAAGATTAGATGAGCGATATCCTGTAGGACATATGTGAAAATCCTAAAGAAATTTACAGGAACCGATGGTCATTTTCAAGGATATTTCCATCAACAACCCATCAGAACTTCTGTATAAGGGAATCCCTTCTTGGAGTGAATTGAAAAACTGAGAGTATAAACGACTCTCCCTCACAATTTCACACGAATTCTTGTAGAAGGAACTTTTGAGAAGTCCTATCGAAGGAATTCCGCAGAATACAAGGAGAAACAATTTCTTATAATTCATAGGAGAAGATTTCCTTATAATTCGTGAGGGAGGAATTCCTACAAATTTATAGGATGAGGTGTGTAATGCGCCAGAATCCTCGGAGGATAAAAACGTATGCTCGAAAGTATGCTGTGAAAAGTCGTTGTCGAGCAACTGGCGATGGATTAAAATAAAAGAGATGGAACATTGTGGTGAAATTTGGTTAGAAAAGAGCTTCTGAAGAAGAAATTCTCCAAAAATACTAATGTAAGAATATTGCACAATTCTTGTGTAACAAGTTCCTTGCATTTCTGAAGAAGAATATCTATAAAATATCTGGGGGAAATTTCCACAGTTCTTAAGATTTTTGGTGGTATCGGAAAGTTCTCAAAACTCCTAAGCAAGGAAATCCCCAGAATTCCTTGAGATGGAAGAACCCAGAATGATTGGAAACCAGTTTCCCAATTTTTACAAGACGAGCCAGCCTTGGGCTGTAAGTCTCGCTAATAAAGACAAAAGAAAGTTTCCCAATTCAGGAAGCAGATATTCCCTAGAGTCCTAGAGAAATTGTTCAGAATTAAAAAAAAAAAATAACAGTCCGCAGAGGGGCCAAGTTTCCTGAAATGCACCATAATTTTTGAAGGGATAAATGATCAGAATTCCTGGGTAGGTATAATCCTGTATTCTTGAAATATGAGTCCCAGAATTCCTAAAAAGGCATTTTGCAGAATTTTTGTAAGGGATTTTTTTCAGAAGTAGAATTCAAAATTCCTAATGGAGCAATTCCTCAAAATTCTTAGTGTGCGAATTGAATCCCCAGAATTTGTGCAGAAAGAATCGCTGGTGGCAAAGATCCCAGAATTGAATTTTCCAGAATTCCGGGTGAAGAAATTTCCCATGAAGGGTTAGCTAAAAAGGTACCAGAAGGATTTCCTGGTTTAATACCAGTTATGTACAAAGGTGGTCACTAATTATAACATGGATTTTTTTTTTCATTTTTTTGTTAAAGAGCTCGATGAGTACTACTCGTTAACACCATTTTTGAAAAATGACGTATATGTCACTTTTTCAGATTACGACAGATCTTGTCTGTCATCAGTTACAATATCAGATTTCTTTAAAAACGATAAAATATCTTGCAAATTAGTGGCATAGCAAGAACTTTTCATTGTTGGAGAGAGGAGGGACTTCTGTATTCAGTTCGATTAAGCAACTAAGAATCATATTTCTGCCCAATTTTGTGTCCCAGGTCTTTAAATTACAATGATCCAGAATCTTTTCATTTTCTAAGCTTCTCTCAAGCAAGTAAAATATTAAGCGCAACGGATCGTTTTCCAATTTTTAATATATTTAGAAAAGACTCATCCCTACCGATATGCATCCCACTTCATACCAGAATTGTCTGGAGTATAATACCTAGGCCTAGAGCTCCTTGGGAGCTTTTTGTTTTTTTATTCGTTTAAGTTAATTGTGGTCCATAAATTGAATTGGATAGCGATCAATTAGCTGGCTGTTTCTAAAAAAAGGTTCATGCTCTATGCTATCCATGTAACCAAATTGGAATAGCCACACATGTTGAAGGTAAGTCCAATTTGATTAATGAATCGCTAGGAATATTAATATATAGGCCGGAATATATTAGTTTACGCGTGGATATCTGAAAGCCTAAACTCCAAGAAATTCTTACAAGACCTGAAACATGTGGCGATACCATATTTAATTAATTGACCTTGCATTCTTTGATTACTATAATTTTATGTATTCTATTTAAAAGAATTTGAAGATAATTAAAGTGAAAAACAAGCGATATGAACAAAAGTTCTTTTTGCATCCTCCAAACAAGTGACATTGAAAGAGGTTCAAGTGTATATGTTCTTTTCAGCGGCGCAGCCGAAATTTTTCTCATGTAAGGGTTTGAATGGAATTTTCCTTTTAACAAATTGGGGAGGAGGATGAACATTTAAAATCACCTCCAGGATACGGCAATGAAATTATTTCAACGGTGCGCCCAAAATAAACCAGCGACAAGGTCAAAAAATTGCAGCGGCGCGCCGGTCAAAACTGGTGGAGCGCATAAAAATCGTCGGCGGCCGCGGCGTGGCGGCGCACAACTCTAACACGACTTGAAAAACTACTCCGGGGGTATTGTCTCTTACATGCGTACAATGCATATCCTTTTCTATCCTTGCTTGAAACACGTCCCATATGGTTTTACCAGGGTTTTACACGTCGAAGTTTGAGGGATTCTTATTGGTTTAACATATCCAACACAGACCTCTTCGATCAGTGGAACAAAATAGGGTTGATCGGTGTAATATGGAACACCTAGGGAAATCGTTCCGAAAAGCGCTGAAAAGCTCAAATGTAGTTGGTTTTTATGTACCAAGGAGTTTACGTCGATGAATGATGATAAATACGTTTGGAAAATTGTTGGAATGCAATTTTGAAAATGTTTTGATTTTAATGTGTGTTCCCGACTATACGGGGCAATATTGGCCACCCTTAGAAAAAAGGTTTTTTTCTTGGGAGAGAACATGGATTTCTTTTTGTTTAAATTTTTAACATTCAATTCAACCTAGGCGATAAAACTGAAATTATGCATACGTATAGACTGAACAGGTCCTCACAATGGATAATGATACATTTTCTAACATAATCAAAAGTTTGTTTCAGGATTCTCTAAATGGTGAAATCGATAAACCGCACAACACCGGCCGAGTTGATTTCCCGCTGTAGTTTGTAATTTATCGTTGGATTTCTCAAACTTGTTTTACATGAAGAAATACTAAAAAGTATAATAAGGCCGGAACAAATATCATTTTCTTCTGCACCGCCCCCTCGATTTTTTGTGGTTTTATTTTCTTATTTAAGGGAGAATTCAAAATTTGATTGGAATTTTTTTTTAATATTCTGATGAGTTATCCAAACTCATGAGTTTTACGATTTTATCAATTCATCCATTTATTTTTTTTATTTCCACCCCCTTCGTTATCCAAAGACCAACATGACAAAGAAGGAATTCATATTTGTGCCGGCCTAAAAAAATATGTATTAAGATTTATCGCATCTGTGTTTCACATTTGTCCCACAAGTGGGTTTTGATTTTTAGATTTCGGTTTAGATTCTGGTTCAGATTCCAGTTTTTTTAGAATAGGAGACAATCCTAATCACATTTCTGAAATTCTGCAAATCGGGTCAGAATATTTGTGTTTCCATACTCATATATCTCTCCTCTTCGCACTATGCGTTCCGCCAAAAAAATTATGCACGTTCTCATACCCACTAAATGCTTTTGTTTAAAAAGTTGCTACAATCAACACAACATTTGTTCAAATCATTTCCAGCTTAATAATGGGCAAGGCCAAGGATAACAAGCCTTCCGATAGCGAATCTAGTGAGGAGGAAGAGTACGTCGTCGAGAAGGTCGTAGATAGGCGGGAGCGCAAAGGCAAGGTTGAGTATTTCTTGAAATGGAAAGGATACGATTCCTCGGCCAACACCTGGGAACCCAGAGAAAACTTGGAATGTCCCGAACTGATCAAGGCATTCGAAGACGCTCGTACTGCAGCAAAAAAGGAGAGCAGCACCAAGGAAAAGGAGAAGGAAAAGGAAAAGAAAAAACCAAGCAAACCTTCCTCTACTAGCTCTAAGCGGAAGGCCGATTCGGATGAAGAGGGCTCAGATGACGACAAAGATGATTCCGCATCAACCAAATCGAGCAAATCTAAGACCGCCGCGGATAATGATGCAGCTGCTAGTGATGACGGCATGAATGGATTCGAACGGGGATACGTTCCGGAGAAAATTCTTGGAGCAACAGAAGCAAACAATGAACTACTTTTCCTGATCCAGTGGAAGGACAAGGATAAGGCACAGCTTGTATCATCAAAGGAAGCACGTAAGCACTGTCCGCAACTGGTCATAGATTTCTATGAGGAACGTCTCATCTGGCAATCATCTGATTCCGCAGAGTAAATTCCCCTCGCTTTTTTCTTATTATTATTTCCCTGCTTTTCTCTTTCGCTCTCGTAATGAAAGAAGTAGGATTTAACATTTTTCCTTGATGGATTGTAATTTAGGATCTTCGTTTTAAGTACGCCTACAAATATCTGATACGATCGGAAATATGTATGTTTGTAGTAAGGTTTTTATTTACTGATATTGATTGACTTTGAAATGTATCGATGGATAGAATCTAAGAAGCTTGATTTGAGTAAAATGTTAGGCCATAAAGCAACAAAGCAAGCAAAAACAAAACTCTACAAACGTTCGGACAAGAAAGCATCATCTTAAGACCTGTAATTCAATATTACAATAGAACATATTTTCACGAATAATAAAGATTTTGGAAAATCAATCTAGTATGGACATATTGATTAATGAGATATCACAGTCCTTTTTAATGCATATGGCTTGATACAGAATGATCGGATTGTTGCGTAAGTTTCAACCTTGACCATGGATGGATTGAAGCAGGGTGATGCGCTTCCTATTTCGTTATACATACAGCACAACATTACCCTAGAGGTAGATCTGTGCGCCGAAGTATTTATGAACGGCGGCGGCGTAAGGCCATTTTTACACCGGCGGCGGCGGCGTCGGCGGCGTCACGCCGTAAGCAATGTTCGGCGGCGGCGGCGGCGTGAATCGGCGAGAATGATTTTAAGCTGAGAAAAAAAAATCACGCAGCAAGTATTGTCACGGTGCCCCGGTAGACCGTTATTATGAAATAAAAATGTCCATCAAAACCAAGTACAGGACTCGATTCCTGTGGTAATTCTGCACCTCTGGACCAATTTTTTAAAAAATCCCTAGGAGGAATCTCGAGAAATCTTGATTTGAAATTTAAAGCTAAGAAATTTAAAAAGAATCCATATAAGAATCCAAAAATATCACCAAAAACCCTGATTAATCCACAATGTCCTTCAATTCTTCTTGTACCTGCCGGTCGAAATTAACCACCAGCTCTGCAGGGTTGCTGTCCGGCATTCTTGAAATATGCCCTGCCCATCGTACCCTTCCAGCTTTAGCTACCTTCTGGGTACTGGGTTCGCCTGTTTCATCCTTCGCCGCCACACACCATTCTCTTGCACAACGCCAAAGATGGCCCTAAGCACGCGTTGCCGTTATTAGAACTATAAATATTTACAACTGACTTATCTTACCAAACTGACTTAAGTATGTTTTTGTATGGCTAACTTACTCGAGTTTAGTATAAGTGTTGCTTTCAATGTTTAATAGAATGAAAGGTAAAAAATAATTTTAATTTAGTGTTTATGTTCATAATGGAGAGAAGTAAGACCAGAGTTCGTGTAGAATAATAGTAGTTAGAAGCTGTTATACTCGATCACAGCACTTATTAACCGATCTTTGCTGCCAAGTCTCGTCAAAGTTCTAATCAACGGACTAGAAAAAAGCATGTTTGATATGTAAGCCAAAACCTATTCCGGTATCTCTACAGAACTCTGAAACATGATAATTCAAGATATGGTCATTTGACGTGAATGGAAACAGCGGCTTTTCCCAGCTGCTAGCAAAGCCATCAATTGCTTCCTCAAAACCATGCTCGAGTTTCAAAGAGCTGTATCTTGCGTACACTTTTTTGAAATCATTCGGAACCTGCTGATTGATATATTAATTAGAAAATTGTTAATGTTTAAGCAGAGTAATGACGTAATCCGTAAGATCGGTATTCTAATGAACTCTATGCGATTTGTTGATGCCTCATCTGTACTTGGTTCACCCATAAATTTACTCAACATGGCGCTTCTCGAGCAACTTAAAAATCGTATTAACAATTCAGAACTAGATGTGTAGTGACGTAGATAAGCAAACGTTCATTTTGTTTCTTTATTAAAAGGTTTTTAAAAGTTCAAAAATTGAATATTTTATCTTCGTCGTAGCCGAAAACCCAAAAGAATATGCACTAAGCTTGTATTTTTTTTCTTTCTCTTGTGCATTTTTCCTGATGTTTTCCTTGGTTCTCGAGATCTCATTCTATATGCCGAGCTCACTCTTGAAAATCGTAGCTTTTCCTTACCGTCATCTTTGGAGTCATTACCAGTCCGATGATCCTTTTGCGGGGAAATCTCAAAATATGACAAAGCTCCGTCAATTTAATTGTTACAGCATCTGACGAAGATCTAACTTGTTATATGATGCTAAACAACTACACTACTTTAAACAAATCTTCAAGCTGTTGGTTTTTTTCATCATTTTTTCCGTACTCCAATCTTTACTTCTGATGCTCGAATACATTTGTTAATACAATAAAAAAATACAAACTTTAATCTGAATGGCATTCAACAAAGAATCTGCAGCCTGCACGTGAATTAATGAATGGTTCTGAACGAGAGGTAGCATTCTTGAAGGTAGACGGCTTCAAGCCATACAAAAAACATACCTAAGTCAGTTTGGTGAGCTTAATCAGTTGTAAAAAAATATAATTGTAATTAAGGCAACAAATGTAAACTGGTTGAAAACAACTTTGATCACTTTTTGGACGGCTTTGAAGGTATTTTGGGGATATTATTGAATTAAAATATATATTCTTTTGAAATTTCTTAATTAAAAACTTCAAATCAAGATTTCTCGAGATTCTTCCTAGGGATTTTTTTAAAAATTGGTCCAGAGGTGCAGAATTACCACAGGAATCGAGCCCTGTACTTGGTTTTGATGGACATTTTTATTTTATAATAACGGTCTACCGGGGCACCGTGATTGTATTATTGTATTTTAGGTTTTTGTACAATTGCTAGTTACAGATAGACTGATAGGGTGAACATGCTTATAGCTATAGCTTGTATCTCCACAGCAAAAGTTTACATTACATGCTCCACTAGGATATTGCCGCATAACAGCACATAAATTCAGTGGAAAGTACTTCAGATATAAATCCAGAAATTCGTTTGGAAATTCCTCAAGATATTCCTCAGAAAATTCGAAAAAGGAATTCGGTGAATTAATTTAGAATTACCCTATGAATTCCTTCAGAACTTTCTCGAAGAATTCGCTTGAAAATTTATTTGGGTATTGCTTCGGAAATCCTTTCCAAAATTAATTCAAAAGCTCCTTTAGGAATTTCCTTGGAAATTACTTTAGGGATTGCTTCAGAAATTCCTTTACGGAGTCTTTTGGGAATTTCTTCGGAAATTCATTCGAAAACTTTTTACGGAAATTCCTTTAACCTTCCGGGACTCGCTTAGTCCTGATCCTGAATCACTCATGTAGTTTCGCCTCCGGTGAGTACGACAAGCGAGCTTTTTTAGGTAGTGTTGTACTTTTTACAACGGCACGAGTCCTCGAGGGTTAAGAATTCTTTAGAAAATACCCATGGAAAATCCTTCGGAATTTTTTTAGTTTTTAGTTTTTTTTAATTCCTTCCTTTCGAAATTTCCCTGTGGAATTTATTTAGAACTTTCTCCAGAAATTCTTTCTGAATTTCCTATAAGAATTCCTTCGAACATTCTTCCGGAAATTCCTTTAGCAACTCTTCCAGAAATTCCTGTAGAACTTAGAAAATTTCTTTTAAAATTCCTTTAAGAATTCTTTCGAGAATATCTTCAGACATTCTTTTGGGAAATATTCTAAAATTTGGTTTGTAAGTTCCTTTAATTTTTTTGAACCTATGTTTAAGTGTTTTTTTTAATTGAAAATAAGTTTAACGCTCAAAGACCTTTGGAAATTTCTTCGAAAGTTCCTTTATAAATTCCTCCAAATGAGAAATCTTTCCGGAATTATTCTTGTATGAATTTTGTATAGTTTATTAAAGGAATTTCCTTAGGACCACCTGGAGGAATTTCTGAAAAAAAAAATAACTCCTGGAGGAATTTCCGATTCATTTCTTGAAAGAATAACCGAAAGAGAACCTGAAAAGATCTTCTAACTGTATTTTTAAATGAATTTCAAAGCGGTGAACCAGGGCTGAAAACCTCTATAATAAATTTTGTTTGACTTTTATCGGCTCTTTCAGTCATATAAGTATCACGAAAGTATCACATTAACTCTATAACAAAGAATAAAAAAAAAAGAATTTCTGAAGGAATATCCGAAAGAATTCTCAAGGTAATTTACGAAGAAATGTTTAATAGATTTACCGAACAAATAGCTATTGGTATGTACTCAGAAATTCCTATATAGTTCTCCAGGAATTTCTTCAAAAATCCGGACAGAAGTAAAACAAACTCAGTTTTGGCTCAGTCTAGAATCAAGAATACATGCCAAGAAAAACTCCCAAAATATCGAGATTACAGATATTCGGATATTCTCAAGAATTCTTTGAGAATTTCCTGCACGAGTTCCTTAGAAAATTTCTACAGATTTTTTTTTTCATAAATATCTTAAGTGATTCCCTAGGAAAAATATTCAGGAGTTAATTCGGTAAGTCATCAAGAAACTCATTTTAAAATATCTTAAAAACTCCGACAGCAATCCGATCAAGAATTTCTTCAACAAGTCATTTAAAAAACTCCACTAATGAAACCAGGTTTTTCTTTTAAATTTCCCTAGGAATTGCTTCGGAACTTCTTAGGACCCTTAGATATTTTTTAAGGAACTCTTCTGGAAATTCCATCAAAAATTCATACAAGGTTCATACTAACCATTCCATAAAGAACTCCCTCAGAATTTTTTTTTGGAATACTTTTAATAATTTCTACTCATGTAGATGGGTACACTTCCCCACAGTTGTAATGGACTCGACGTGCCCATCTTCAAAGAAGCCATCCCTGAGAAAGCTCAAAAAGGATTGCGAATCTATTTATTAGTCTGTTGGATTACATTGCTGAAAGGAGATTCTCTCTATCCCGCGGGCTTCGCGTAAGTGTCTCTGGCTACGGGTCCGTCACCTCCGTTTCTTGCCCTTCGCACAGAAGTGCATTGAAAGCAGAATTGTAATTAAATTCGATTGTGCTATTGGGTGGAGCCGCATGCAGAGCAAGACTCAAGCCAGGGTGATGGATAACCACATACACACATACATACTTTTAAAAATTTCTACAAAATTCATTCGGAAATTATTTTAACAATTCCACTGGAATTTTTTTCAGGTATTTTATAACACATTCCATTCCCTCGGAAATTAATCTAGTAATTCCTTCGGAATTTCCAACACCATTTCCTTCCAAAACTGTAGGACGAATTTTAAGATATCTCCGTACGAATTCCTAGAGCAATTTCCAAAGGATCTCCTAAAGGAATTTCTGACATACTTAAATTTCTTAAACAATTTCTTTGGACATTCCTCGTAGAATTCTTTCATGATTTTCTACAGAGATTCCTTCAGAAAATCCTCCAGAAATTACAACAGAGATAAATTCAGAAATTCCTCAAGGCTCTAAGAATTTTCCTCAGATATTCCTCCAGAACTTCCTCCAGGACTTCCTGGAAATTATTTCAAGAAAACCAAGAAATTTCTTTGGGAATTGTTTATCGAAATCAATCGAAACTATTTTCTTTTAAACAATTCTAGCAATTACAAGGAAGAGTGAAGGAATAATGTTCAATTTGTTGGTCGTGCTCCAGCTCCAGAAGCCAAAAGATCAATTTTGCATTCGCATATCATGAGGCTAACACAATGATACTCCATGCCCAGGGAAGCAAAAAAAATCATACCAGACTGGGAATCCATATCCAACATTCATTATGGTAGCCGCGTTTGTACACATTTAATTTTTTTCCGGGATCTCAGCAATTTATTGAACTTTTACCGAGATTCGATCAGCCGAGCCCCAGCAAACGTGTTTTGCCGAGATTTCTGTCTAAATAGCTGAAAATCAGCAAATTATTTGCCGAAAACCAGCTAACAAACGTTATTTTTGCCGGGATATCAGTTTTTATTTTGCTGGGCTAACAGCTGTGTGGAATTTGCCGAGCTGTATAAATAAAAACTGAGTGTATAAGCACTGGACCAATTAAGATATGTAACATTCCAACCTTTAAAAATGCGACCAGAATGAGTTTATTCCACATGAAGCTACATATGAGATTAGAAGTTAATCGTCATGCTCATTGATTTGTAGATTTATAGCCAAGAAGTTTTTGGATGACCTAACATTTAACACGCCAAAGCGAGTTAAAGTGACAGGGATAAAAGTAAACAAATTTGCTAAAGGTATAATAGCTATTTAATTAATGCTTGATAGGTTGCCTTGGTTCGGCAGATTCAAACGCACTGCATAATGTGATTTTTGTGTTGGCCAAACATCGGCGTGAAATACGAAATTCGGCGGCGTGGAGCCAACCGGCGTATGGCGCGCCGCCGACACCTTGACCGGCGTCGGCGTACGTCAATAAGGGTCGGCGGCGGCGGCGTGGCGCGGCGGCGCACAGGTCTACCTAGAGGGTGTAATGCGATCAGACGTACACACAATATCACACAGGCGCTTTGGTTTGGAAACAACTTCTAACTCATTAGAATCATTGTCAATTGTATGTGTCATTGTAGTAATAGTAGGGGTTGGGAAAGATCGCCGACAACAATTGTAGCATAAGTACGCATTATAGGGGCCTTACTTTTATTACGTACCTAAGCAATAGGCTTATTTTTCGAATGTTTATGAAACCTGGAATTCGTGTGCCCAAACGCTTTTTTATCAGAAAAATATATTAAGCTCTTTTAGTGGAATGTCTTCAACCGTCTAGAACGAATTAAGTACTCTCCATTTAATTCCACCAATTATTTTCGATATCTTTGTAGATACGTATTTCGACCAGAACTGTGTGGTCGTCTTCAGTGTCTCGTACTTGACTCGACTTCACGAGTCAAATACGAGACACTGAAGACGACCACACAGTTGTGGTCGAAATACGTATCTGCAAAGATATCGAAAATAATTGGTGGAATTAAATGGAGAGTACTTAATTCGTCTTACATAGATGGTCGCTTTTTTATGGCAAAAAAAGAGTAGCCTCAGAATTTCAGGCCAAAATATTGAAGTTTAGAGGTCGCGCAAAGGCCTTTAAGGTAATTTTTTGATCATTAAATTTAGACTTTCATAAAAATAATCATAACATTGGCAATTTTCATCCGATTTACAATCTATTGTAATTAATCTCTTCAGTATTAAATTTATGAAAACTTTGTGGAACATCATATTGCTTGAAATTAGCTCCAAATGTTGGTAATATGCAAATTTTGATAAAAAATTCTTCTTTTTTAAGAGAAATCAGTTTCACAAACGCTCTAACCTTGTCAAATATCCGAACCCGGGTGTTTTTATATGAAATCAAAGAGAAATTATATTTTTATATTTATTTTTTCTTAAAACAAACTGAGTTTCTAAAACCATTATTTGTCAATGTTTTAGACCAAATACAGCAACACAATTTTTCAATTGAACAAGGACGTCACATAGTAGGCCATAATTTTATTATTTTTATAGTACATTCTGAATATAATAGTTTCTTTTCATATGGAATTATACCGTAGTCGTATAGAACTGATTAAGTACAGTAAATTAGCAGAAAACTGGATTATCTGTAAGATTTTCATTATGCTTTACTGTTTTGAAGTTTTTACAATGTTATATGATATAATGAAATATTATTTATAATGATTATTATAGCACATTCTTTATACATTTTTTGAAGAAGGATTTTAATATTATATTGATTATGTTGCGAAGACCGTAAACCTCATTGGTTTAGATTAATGCAAGAGTTTTCCATAAATTTGTATTGTTTGAAGAACTTAGTGTTAATAAGTACCAGTATCAATCATATCTACGTTCTATTGGTAGCTGTACGAAGAACGGTAAATAATTATGCTGAAAGGTAAATTACCATGGTAAATCCGGAACAGTATAGATTCATAATAGTTGTACCCTAATCAACAATGTTTACTGAACTGCAATTTAGTTCGGCAATGTTTTGATCACAGTGATTACGTTCTCCGTTTGAAAAAGTAAATTTGACATATATTTTATAGGAAGAATTCTATCAATATAAGATTAATTGTGGTACTTAGACCGTTTATAATGAGTTATCCTCATTTAATAATGTAAATGTATTCGCTGAAATATGTAGGAGTTCGAAGAACTCAAAAGTCTAAAAAACCACAAATCTCATTTAATGCACCTTTAAATCTTCATGGAATTGGTTAAAAGACTATTATTCTTCCATTTACTTCCACTATTCACTTTTTATGAATCAACAAACAGATACGTATTTCGTTTCCTACTTGGAAACTTCTTCAGTAGTTAGGTAATGTTAACAAACACTGAAGAAGTTTCCAAGTAGGAAACGAAATACGTATCTGTTTGTTGATACATAAAAAGTGAATAGTAGAAGTAAATGGAAGAATAATAGTCTTTTAACCTTGTAGCATTTCCCCTAAGACGCTCTAAAATAATTAATCATTCATGGAATTGGCTAAAAATTGTCCGCGAGATTTCTTTCAAGCTGCCCATTAAAATGGAGGGGTGACGCTTTGAATCTGGAAGACTTGAAAATAGTAAACAGGTCTACTAATTTTTAACTGATTGAAGAACAGTAAATTATTATGCGGGTAAGCTCTCATTCTAAACAGCTTTTCATCATGGCATAACATTGTTAATACGTCAAAACAATAAAACATAATGAAATTCTTACAGGTAATGCAGTTTTCTAGTAAATTTACTATGCTAAAACAGTTTTATACGACAACGGTATAATTTCATATGAAAAGAAACTATAAAATTTAAAATCTTCTATAAAAATAATAAAATTATGGCCTACTATGGGGCGTCTTTGTCCAACAGTAAAATTTGTTTTGCAGTATTCAGTTCAAAACATTGCCAAATAATGTATTTAGAAACTCAAATTGTTCTAAGAAAAAATAGAATTCAAATTTCTCTTAAATTTCATATAAAAATATCCGGATTCGGCTAATATTTGACAAAGTGACAAAGAAGAAATTTTTATCAAAATCTGCATATTACCGTGATGTGCCCTAATTTCGCGCGCGCCCTAACTTCGCGCATTATAAAATCATTTATTGTTTTCAATTTTTAGGTACCAGTCAAAATTGAAAAATCTGGAGGATTACAAAATATCATTGAAAAACAAACAGTATCTGCTAGCATTATTGACAGCGCTTCGTCAGTTGCTATACTGCCCATGATCGCATATTTGTAACACTCGCATTTTTGTTCATTTTGTAAATAGCCTGTGAATCGTTCAAAAAGCTCAATTTACTGCATCTAATCCCACAATAGTAAAATAGGCTTTGCTATCTTGCTTATCTGTGGTAAGCTGGAAATGATTGAGTTTGTGGGGAGGATTGACAAACGATTTACAAAATCTAGCAAAATGCAAATGTTACAAATATGCGATCATGGACAGTAGACCTCTTCATGTTTTCAAAGAGTATCACAAATTCAACCGGTCAGTCCAGAATCACAATTCTTATGTTAAAATTAGCCCCCTGTCAAATTTTCAGCTAATTCGGATAAAATTTCGAGGTGGCTCAAGTCGATTTAGTGGTTTTAGGCTATTTTTAATTTTGAAAAAAATCTAACAAGAGATATAATCGCTGAAAACTATCGCAACAACCTCTATACGGAAGCTTCTGGTGTACTCTACAAGTCTTGTGAACATTGCGATTCGTACCGTTCACGTTTTGACCATGTTAAAGTGATTTTCGGGCTTTTAGGTGCATATAAACACTGTTTCCACTAAAAGTCGTTGTTCCACAAAATTCTTGTATTTATGACAAATAATTGCTAAATTATTATATTACTGTTCCTCTTTTTTTCCTGGACATTTAAGTAATATAATTGCCAATGTGCGATTTACCGTTAAATTCTTAAAAATCAGAAGCTGAACATGTGTCATAAATTTGCACGTTAGAATTTTTTCAAACAAGTTGTTTGAACAAAGAAGCTTTGTTTTCACTTGTTACTACGATGCACTCAATGATAAATATATAATAGCCCTGTTTGTCTGTCCGGTGACTAGCCAACCAGACGCAGTAAGTGGGTAAATTCTCACAAAAAAAAAAAAAATATTTGACACTTCAATTCTTTTTTACTATCAGATTCAGAAAACAAATCCAGTGACAACCTTAGACAACCAGACACAGCCTTTGATGAAAAAAATCACAGACAACAGACGTTGAAAATTTTGATTGAAAAAAAAAATACTTGCCACGGGCGCTACAGCGTCCACAAATAAACTAGTAATATAATAAATTAGCAATGATTTGTCATAAATACAAGAATTTTGTGGAACAACGACTTTTGGGGGAAACAGTGTTTATATGCACCTAAAAGCCCGAAAATCGGTTGTCCGACATTTCGCGGTAAAACATTCCGCGGTAAACCATTTCGCGGTGTACCATTTCGCGGTCTGTATCATTTGGCGGTAATCTGTTTCGCGGTTTATACAATTTGGCGGTATGCCGTTTCGCGGTATATATTATTTCGCGGTTTACAATTTCGCGGTGCTCCGTTTCGCGGTATTCAAGCTTAGCTCATCTTTTTAATTTTTTTTTGTACTTTTAAGAGTTTGCCATTCTTTTCTACCAACTATTAATTTTCTCTTCTTCATATGGCCGTTTCTTTCATTGCGTTTCCCTTTCAAGTATTTTTCTAATTTCTTTTACGCATTATTTTATGTTATTTCCAAAATACATATACTGCCTGTAATCGCATAACTGTCCCATATGAATAGGAAACCCAGCAAAGATAGGACAACTATGCGGTTACGGGCAGTATACATTATTGTCAATATTAGATGTGTGAACTTTGTCATCAAGATACACTATTATATCATATGATAAAGGTCGCTGTCTTAATACCTTAAAAGGCTATGGTATTCTGGTAGAATTCAGAAGATGGAATGACAGAAAATTATTCATAAGGCAAAAAGTATCTTCCTTAAATGTTAGCCGGTATTAGGCTAAATATCATGTGCTATCTTCTTCAAATGTTCGCATTTGCCCGGTATAAGACAATATGTGCTGTTTCGCCTTCTTTAAATGTTCGCATTTGCCCGGTATAAGGCAAATTGTGATGTTTTGCCTTCTTTAAATATTTGCATTTGCCCGGTATAAGGCAAAGTGTGTTGTTTTGCTTTCTTCAAATGTTTGCATTTGCCCGGTATAACGAAAAATCTGATGTTTCGCCTTCTTTAAATGTTTGCATTTGCCCGGTATAAAGCAAAATGTTATGTTTTGCTTTGTTTAAATGTTTGCATTTGCCCGGTATAAGGCAAAGTGTGTTGTTTCACATTCTTTGCATACCGTCATCGGGGGTGACAATGGGTCAAATGGGGGTGACAATGGGTCAAATGGGGGTGAGAATGGGTCACTGTTTCAACCACTTAGAATGCTTGTAGATTGGATTGAATGCATCTGAGGGCAAGAAGATTAAAAGATAAGAGACCTTTTTAGACGATTTTGCTCTTCGACCTCCTGACTGTCGGCGAAAGCGATGACCCATTCTCACCCCCAGACACATTGTCACTCTCGGTGCGGTGGCGGTAGTCGTATTTGCAAATATGTTTTGCTTCAAAACATTTTTTTTGGTTGGGATTTGAATTTATATGAGTCTGGTGTAAACTCAATGATTATTCACTTTACATAATAATTAGGTGAATTTGAGGCTTTACAAAGCTAAAGAACACATTATTTAACTACTTGTAACATTAGTAAAATTAAACCTGCAAATTGGTATTGACCGCGAAAAGTTTCACCGCGGAATGGTATACCGCCAAATAATATAAACCGCGAAATGTTATACCGCGATATGATACTGAACGCGAAATGGTAGACCGCGAACTGGTACACCGCGGAATGTTTTACCGCGAAATGTCGTACAATCCCGAAAATCACTTTAACATGGTCAAAACGTGAACGGAACGAATCGCAATGTTGACAAGACTTGTAGAGCACACCAGAAGGCTTCCATATAGAGGTTGTTGCGATAGTTTTCGCCGTTTATAACTCTTGTTAGATTTTTTTCAAAATTAAAAGTAGCCCAAAAACACTAAATCGACTTGAGCCATCTCGAAATTGTATCCGAATTAGCTGAAAATTTGACAGGAGGCTTATTTTAGCATAAGAATTGTGATTCGGGGCTGACCGGTTGCATTTTTGATACTTTTTGAAAACATGAAGAGGTCTAATGGACAGTATAAGAGCAGGTGAATACGTTTATAGCTGCATTACAGAAATCAATAGCTCATACACAGCTCCTTCTTTTTCTTCTTCTTATTTCTGTTTTGGGTGGTGCTTTCTTTTGTGCACACACCCACCTAATTGGACCGGCATCGCAGGCCATATGTCCACCTATCTCTACTTTATACTCCGGTGGAGTTTACAATCATTGCATGAGCTCTTCTTTATCGACATGACAACATGTTACTTAAATGTGTCTTACAGTGGTAAGTATTTGTTTGATTTTACGTCCGAAGACTTTTCTATTCATTTATAGTCATATAGACTTTAATCCCTTTATATTAAAGGGTGTGGAGGGGGTGACAACTACTCTACGGACCCCCCCCCATACACAGCTCCGGCAACAAAAATCAAATGTAAACATTGTGGTTTTGACGTTCCATACTGATAAGCTATTAAAAGAAGCAGTATAAGGTTTACTTAAACGTTGTGTAGTCTTCAAAGATACAGAAGTTATCTAAAAGCTTCGTTAGTTCAATTATAGCGCCATTACGCTATATTGTTAGTGCTATAACAACATCGAAAACGTTTTCATTGTGAATGCTACTCACCGTAATATGGGAAGTTGCTAACAAGCAACTCAATTACATACATGAGCTCTTAACCGATAAGCTTTGTTGCTAATTCAGACAGAGCTGTTTTATTACTATATGAAAGCTACATAAACGATAAAAGGTGAAATATTTTCGGCACAAACTGACTAGCTCATGTGCTCATGGTTTCCCAAACTGTGGGTCCCGACCCCCAGGGGTGTCGCGAGCGGATTGTTGGTGGGTCGCGCAGAACAAATATTAATTGCAGCTCGAATGCTGAACAATTCGTTCGTCATTTTTTTGCTTTTGTACATGTAAGGTTACTTGAATATTTTTTATGTGGAAGAAGCCGAAACAGATGACATTCTGATTCAATTAATGCTTAATACTACTTGGTAAATTGCATTTTTTCATAGGTGGGTCGCGAGACAATGCTAGGTGGGTCGCATACCCAAAGGTTTGGGAAGCTCTGGACTAGCTGATAGATATTTGGGTAATAGTCGAGTTGAAGTTTAAGGGGTTATTTGCGTAGGCTTTTATTCTATTCAGCATGGGCTGCTTTTATTCAAATATTACACAAGTAAAGACTAGAAGTTGAAGCTTTTAGCACCAAAATTGTTAGTTGGGAATTGATGCATGCTTCTATTGGTCAATTGATTATATTTCAATCAAACCAATAACTATATTCCATTCCAAACATGAGCGAAGTTAGGAACACTTTTGCGCGAAATTAGGAACTATCCTATTTTCATGCGCGAAATAAGGAGCAAACAACGGTCTCAAATTCATACCGCATTTTTTTTTTGAAATAGTAGCAAAGTTTGCAAAGTAACATTTTTTCGAGAACCTAGAATCCTTCTACTATGTGATGCAGTAGCAAATGTTTCCAAATGGCCTCTACATGTTTTTCAATGAACGTTTTAACTTTGTCAGATCTTAAGTGCGCGAAATTAGGGTACTTCACGGTACCATGATTTCAAGAAATATGATGTTTCACAAAGTTTTCATAAATTTAATACTGAAGAGATTAATTACAATACATTGTTAATCGGATGAAAATTGCCAAAGTTATGATTATTTTTATGAAAGTCTAAACTTGATGGTCAAAAAATCACTTTAAAGGCCTTTGTGTTACCTCTAAACTTCAATATTTTGGCCTGAAATTCTAAGGCTACTCTTTTTTTGCCATAAAAAAGCGTTTAAGCACACAAATTCCAGGTTTCGGAAACATTTGAAAAATAAGCCGCACCCTAGTAAGCACCCTAGTTTTCTGGGTTTTCAAACCTGTACCCCTGGGCACCCTCCACAGTAATGGGTCAAACACAATTGATACGTTTGCGTGCGTTCTGACAGTTTTTCCATGGGAAAACTGTCAAAACGCACGCAAACGTATCAATTGTGTTTGACCCATAATTGTCCCTTACCGCGTCATGCTGGGCTCTGGCGTGGTTGACTTCTTTTCCCGAGCAACTCGTGGGACCAAAATGGAAAACCAAGTCAATTCTTCAATTAGTGGTAGTAGGTGCCTTAACCTCAAGAAGTATTATGCCTTTATGGTCTCCGTCACACAAAAAATGAATACAATTTGTTTGGAGCTCGAATGGCTCTGGATCGATTACACAGTTCCGCTTCTTTTGTGAACGAACGACATGCTCGAAGATTAGAAGAAGGAGAACTCGAAGATTACCATTAATACTAGATATGAATTAAGTTCGAGTATGCTGTTTTTTCGGAATACTTACCCGTATTCTTATTTACGAATGGAAGAAAATTTCGATCTAATACGAATCGTTCGAATAATTTCCCTCATTTGATTCAATTTTCGTTCGAAAGTGCATGAAAATGGGTGATTGCTAAGAGCCAAAATGGAATTAAACAATGATGAGGAAGAATGCAGAAATAAGACAATATAATTATTATTAAAATATATTTGTAAGTATTTTAAATTCACAATAAACATTAACAATAGGTTAGACTTAAGCTCGTACGGTCTATTTTTGCATGATCTTAAAGTATGCACCAAAACATTTCAATTCTTAATGCAAAGTTCGGTTTTATTCAGTTTGATTTTTTTTCCTTCTCTTATTCCGAAAGCCTTTGTCGAATGTAGCCCAAAATATTAATGGTAGTGTGCTTTGAAGTCTCATATACCTTAAGAAAGGTACATTTCCTAAGTCTAAACTCGAGGGATGATAACCACACTATTAACATGGTAGTGAATGAGAGTGATGTCGATATGGTTTCTACCTAGAATTTATTCAAACGACCTCTAATGAACTCCTCCTTCACATCAACGACATTCATAACGATCATGGTGGAGTGATGGTGTGATTTTGTAAATTCGTTCACTACAATCCCCTTGGGGGAAAATGGCCTTCAAATGGCGATTTTTGGCAGCACGTGGCCGTAGAAGCATGATTATGTGTTCGCTCTTTTCTAATCTACACCTAAATAGTTGACGATGTATCGTGAGTACATTTTGTTATTTTTTTTTCAACGTAGATACATCTAAAAGACATTATCTATACCACGGGATGGTTCACTTTTTTGAGAATTTTTGCTTCGATTGATTGGATTTATCCAACATCTATAAGTTACACGCAGGGGCATTGGACCTGGTTTGGAAAGGAAGGATACTGCAGCAGGTCGGTATAGTATCGGATTTATTCCTTTTCATTGCATTCTTGTCGAAGTTCGACTAGCTCATGGGGCTCGGCATCGTGCTGAAAAAGGATAAAACGATTTGTGTTAGATTATTTTGATGAAATATAGAGATCTATTTTCCAAGCTTAGTTCTGCAGACGCTTTTCTCATGCTTATATAAGTCGTCTTAAAATAGGTTTTTCAAACTTTTTTGTTGTGCTACATAAAATATTCAGACATAATCAACAATATCTTGGTCTAACAGGATATCAGACTACGAATTTATTCACATGTGCATATTCTGATATTGGATGTGTGAACTTTGACATCAAGTTACTGCAGCTCGTAGTCTGAATACCCTGTTAAGCGTTCAATTGGAGCTAATTTGGTTGAAAATGCCCTTCACGTACACAATTTTGAGCAAGTATTAAATGTAGCGGACACAATTAACAGCAAAAATGGTTCAAAATATTGGAAACTTAAATAGCAAATGTTAGCGTCAACGTATTTTAAGGGCATACCAATAACTGTATGGTTTGTTGATTGCACGCTCTCTGTTACACCGTTTATTTAAATAATTATACAACATAACAAGTCAACACAATAATAGCATCCTTAAACTGCACAACTTTCATGTTAATAAAAGAGACAAAACAAACTTCGTAGAACATATACATTAAGGTGTCCCAAAAAACTCGCGCAACTTTTAAATAAAATCTAATCACTTCTGAGCCACTTCCGTAAATCAACCAAAAAACAAAAACATTATTTTGAAGTTCCGAATGTGAACTCTTTTTTTGAACTTTATTTTTGAGAATTTTATTTTAAAATAAAATAGTTTTCGAAAAATGATTGCATTATATCCAAAATCGATTGGAGCACTCCAAAGCGCAATCATCAGTCATCAATCATCAAACGCAGTCTCCGGAAATGTTCTAGACGTGATTATATCTTTGATTTAATATTGGATAGTGCACGATAGCTTATTATTTCCATAGTTAATATTGTTAATTCGTTAAACCGTAAAAATGCACACCGATAATTACCTCATCTCTACGAACGAGTGCAATATTAATCTTTTTGTATTTATTGTACAGTACGCTGCAACAAATTTTGAAAAATGATGTAAATATAAACCAATTGGTTTTAGAAAGCGTTTAAATTCTTCATTCCCTCTTGCACCTGCTATGTGTAATTTGATTCCAATTTTCAATGATTCCCAGTAAAGTACTTACAATTTCATTCGGGACATTTGATAAGTCATTCTTCGACAGCTGGTTCACTAGAATCGTTCCTAGCACGTCGCACATTACATTGATGGTAGTTCGGAATCGGTCGCTGAAATCATACAATTTTACAATATTAAATATATGAAATTTTCTACAGTGTCAATGCCTAAAATGGTTAAAACTTACAGTAGCCAATCTACAGCGATAATGATGGTCACATCCTCAGCTGGCAGCCCAACTGTGTCCAGAACCATTACCATGGTAATTAAACCGGCCTGTGGGATACCGGCAGCGCCAATCGAAGCAGCCGTCGCCGTTACACTGAAAGTAATTAAAAATTAAGATGACATGGAAATTTTCCACAAATCAACTGGTCTTATAAGACTGATGCAAAAGTATGGTAATTTCTACGTTCACTCCTTTCCCCAGAATCATGCCTTGGGGTCGTACACTAATTACGTAATGGGGGAGGGGTTTGTCATTTCAAAATCTAACAAGGGGGGGACCCAGAAAAAGTGTTTACGTAGTAAGTGTACGACTCCCTAGAAAAGAGTTCAAATCCCATGTAACTATCTCCTATCCCATCCTCCATGTTCAATTGTTTAATTGTACACCCAGGTTTTTTTTATGCGATTGGATTTCATTAATTTCCCGGTTAACCTGAACTTTCCTTAACCTGAAGGGCCCTCCTTAGCCATGCGGTAAGATGCTCGGCAACAAAGCAAGACCATGCTGAGGGTGGCTGGGTTCGATTCCCGGTGCCGGTCTAGACAATTTTCGGATTGGGAATTGTCTCGACTTCCCTGGGCATATAAAGTATCATCGTGTTAGCCTCATAATATACGAATGCAGAAATGGTAACTTGGCTTAGAATTCTCGCAGTTAATAACTGTGGAAGTGCTTAATGAACACTACCCGGGTAGACGAAAATGGCTCATTAACAGTAAAACATGATATTGATAACAAAACATGATATGAACTTGTTTGAAATAAGAGTAAAAATAACAAGCGAAAATAACAAAAATTTGCACCGAAATATCATAAAAATATCAGTTTATGCCATTAACAAGAACTTATCAATATCTTGAGCTATTAGTTTGTTAGTTAGTTGCAGTAGCCTATGTGGAACATGTGTGCTTCTAAGGATGTGTACTAATAAATATCGATCACTAGGGGAGAGGGTGACGTGTTAGACTTTGGGTTTTTCTTTTAATTGCCCATCATTTGACTCACCTGACGGCAACGATGTGACCGAACGATAGAGGGATTTGCCTCAGCTGAGCAATGAACAGAGCAGCAACGGCTTCGTAAAGAGCAGTACCATCCATGTTGATCGTGGCGCCAACCGGAATTACGAATCTGGTCACGCGTGGATCAATGCCCATGTTATCCAAGCATCGAATTGTTATCGGCATCGTAGCTGAACTGGATCCGGTACCAAAGGCAGTGGCCAACACCTGACTCATTTTGGCAATGTAAGGATAGGCCAGCTTCCGTGTGGCTACGAAGAAGATTAACGCAATCGTACCTATTTGTTCAAAAACCGTTGTTATAAAAAAGTATTAAACTCAGATAGGACGTTATATACCGAAGCCGTGCATCATCAGTCCTATCATCACGGTCATGAAGTACCAGCCAAGTTGGCCGAGTACCTCCATGAACGATGCCATTTCGAGGATTTTGGCCGCAACCAAGAAGAACACACCGAGCGGTGAAATCCAGATCACCCACGAGGTGATTATCATCATGGCCTCACTCAGCGTTTCAAACACGCTCTGCAGGGGTCTTCCAGCCTCTCGCATCTTTCCGATGCATGCACCGAGCACGATGCTGAACATGACCAGTCCAAGTACGTTGGTACCTTCGGTGAACTCCGAATTGATTTTGTACAGTGTTAGAGGAACTGGAATACATTACTGATGTTATAGGAATTTTCTTTTCTCAGTTGAAAATATGTAAAATTTGGGATGAATAGAGGAGTTTAGATGTGTATTGCGCTATTGTACTACTAAATGGAATTGTTTGATGCTTGTTGATAATAAGACTAATTTTTCTTAACCCTTATGCGGCCGACAGGGTACTCGTGTTCCTTTTTCAACTTCAAGTGGTGATATTTCAAGTATTTTCAAAGCTGAAAGCTGAAACTCGGTGACACAGTGAGGAGGGACGTAGGGAGGGGCATACGATTTTTTTTCCACGTGGATGGCCGACAGGGTACCCGTGTTCCCATAAATTGATATTTTCATAACATTAACAATTTTCAACGGATTTGGATAATTTTGACAGTTTTGGAAACAGTAACTCATGTACTTTTTGCTCATTGTCAAGGTTTACAGCTTTTGTCCATGGTTATACAAGAAATCTTTGAAGTAAGGCTTAAGAGTCTACACGCGTAACCAAAGGACTATGAACCAGTTTGAATTTTTTTACATGCTCATTGCGCTTCTTAGAATCTTCTTCTCAGGGTATCTAAAATCCCTAGAGTAAGGCCTCAGTCATACAAAAAATCCCGGGAATAAGATCTCAAGTTCTGCTAGCGTAACCAATGGTCTATCGTGCAATTTTAAAAACTGTACATGCTCTTTATGGTGCTTAGCATATAATGCTTTCACAGTATATGTTCCAGGTCATTCAATAAATCTCATCCAAGTAGTTCTTGTTGTTGTCATTGATTCGAGGTAGTCAAACTTCATATAGTCAAGGTTTGTGGATCAACCTCAGAAATGGAGGCAGTTGTTGAAGAATAAGCAAGTTGTGTGACCCCTTCTTGGTATATGTTTGTATTCCAAGTAGTTCTTGTTACACGCAGAAAAAAACTACGTTAAAAACAAACATATTCTAGGTAAATCCAAACATAAATTCAGTTTGTTCTGGCATCAAAAATAAATATGTTTGGATCAAACATATTGTTGCATTTGAACCGAACAAAAAGTTTTGTTGAATCAAATGTGCGTTTCAAGTTGTTTCAACCAGCTAAATGTTTGAAGCAAACATGGATATTATTGTTTTGGTTCGACCACTCATAATATTTTCTTATCAATTCTACCAATTTTCATATTCTGGTAGCATTTGACTACCAGATTTCACTATTCCAAACATCCATATTTCATTCACTTACCCTCTGTACCTGAAAAACATACTTATCATCAAATTGGAAGCAAGAAAACATATGATTTCACTCTTGCTCCTGCTCCTCAGCTGACTTCCGATCTGATCCGATCCGAACTCTTGTTTTTGTTTACTTTTGCAAGAGCGAGCGAGGGGCTACCCACTAGTGAATGTATAAAACAAACAGGGATTTAATTTGGTTTTAAAAATAAATATGTTTGATTCAAACATATTGTACTTCCGGTTGAAAACCGAAGTGAGCTCTCGCGACAATCGAGTTTTCTCCCGTTTCCTTTTGTCGCAACTACGTCGCGACTAGTGCGCATCATGGCGCACGGCGGTGGTATAGATGCGCACCAGTCGCGATGCAGTTGCGACATCAGGAAATAAGGAAAAACTCAATCGTCGCGAGAGCTCACTTCGGTTTTCAACTGGAAGCACAATACCATTTTGGAAATAAACATGTATATTTTTGAAGCAAATGGATGACATTTGTATCCGTGTTGTTGTCATTGATTCCAGGTAATCTACGAACTCCATAGAGTCAAGGTCTGTGGATCAACCTTCGTTATGGATGCAGTTATCGAAGAATAAACAAGTTGTGTGACCCCAACAATTTTGATGTTTTGTGCTTAACGTAAGAACGACACGACACTCATAAAAACGCGACGCGAGACAAGATATAACACTTATAGTTCTTACAATCGTCTACAAAAAGATATTTTAGTTACTAGATAAAGATTGTCGCTTCGGTTCCCTTTGTTCTACTGTCCGAAACATGTGTGGTACATACCTGTCAAATCGTATGGATTTTCCTTCTTTGACATTTAGCTCCCCTATCCTCGCCAGCAAAAGATGTTTCGGACAGCGACGACAGCGACAATCTTTATCTAGTAACTAAAATATCTTTTCGTCTACAAGTTATAATTTAATAATTTAATTTAATAATAATAAGGGTCTTGTCTAAATAAATAAATAAAGGGTCTTGTCTCGCGTCGCGTTTCTTATGAGTGTTGTGTGACCCCTTCTTGGTGTATGTTTGTATTCCAAGAAGTTCTTGTTGATATCGTGGGCTCCAGATAGTCTTCAAACTCCATAGGTTCAAGGTCTGTGGATCAACCGTGGGACGCCTTTTTGGTATATGTTTGTATGTCATGTAGTTCTTGTTGTTTTCGTGAGTTCCAAGTAGTCTACGAAATACATACAGTAAAAGTCTTAGGATTAATCTTCGTAATGGAGGCAGTTATCGAAGAATAAACAAGTTGGGCTTATATCGCAAAGATCATGTACCATATTGAAAATAGATTAAAGACCCTCAAGCTATTCGTGTAAGCCTAGCATATACCGTCCCAACAAACAATTTGAGCTGAATAAGCTAATTTCCTAGCTGAAGAAGCCTATTTTTGGCTGTATAAGCGCTTTATTCTTCTTCAATGCTTGTTGGGGTATTAGCATATGCCATGAAAGCATTTTTTCACCACCATTGAAGACCACAAAGGACAAGTACCAAATTTAAAACAGACTGATATATCCCTGGTGTAGATCCCAATGCCTTACTTCAGGGTTTTCTTGGATGTCCATGAACATTTGAAATGGGTGCATTCTATTCTACGTACCATAAAGGGCATGTCCCAAGTAACCAAAATTTCCTTCAAGAGTACGTTTTCCAGGATTTTCTTGGATGATCATGAACATATGCAATGAAGGCGCTCTATTCTATGTATCACAAAACACATAGGTCCAAGCTCCAGGAGGATCTCGAAAAACTTTAAATACTTGAAAATGATGATGAACGTCTTACTGTGCGTCATCAAGGATCTGCACCCCTTATGAGTTCTTGATTTCTCGGCGTACCAAGTACATATTACGGCCTCAGCACTCAAAAAAATGGACTACCATTATAACGGAAACAATTTTGACGACCCTAATATCGAAATTGGCGAAAGACACATCTTAAGATTAAAAGTAAGTTAAATATCAAACTTTGCTTACCGTCGTCGGGTGTGACAATGGGTCAAATGGGGGTGAGAATGGGTCACTGTTTCAACTACTTAGAATGCTTGTAGAATGGATTGAACGTTACGTTTCTGAGGGCAAGAAAACTAAAATAGAAGAGACCTTTTTTAACGATTTTGCTATACGACCTCCAGGGTGCCGGTGAGAGCGATGACCCATTTTCACCCCCCAGACCCATTGTCACGGTACCTAAATTGTGGCAAACTTTTTTTACGCTCCAAATTCCAAATAGCGCTCCCTCTTTTTACGCCCTCAATTCGAAATAACGCTCCCCCGTTTTGGGCGCAAAAAAGGTTTCGCAGTACATATGTTGTGATCGTATTATTTTCCAAGGACATATACCAGCATGTACCACTTTTGAAACAAATTTACAGACCTTCGGTTACGCGTGTAGACCCTATAGCCTTTCTCCAGGGATTTCTTGTATGACTGAGGACTTATCTGAGAGATTTCTTCGATAGCGCAGAACATATGTAGTGATCACATTTGATTCCAATGAGCACAAAGAGCATGTCCCTCTTTTGAGACAAAGTCCATAGACCCATGGTTACGAGTGTAGACCTTAAGGCCTTACTCCAGAGATTTCTTGGATGACTCGGAACATGTACTGTGAACGCATTCTATGCTAAGTACCACAAAGAGCATGTACCGTATTTGAATTTGGATAATAGGCCTTTGGTTACGCGAGTAGATCCTTAGGCTTTACTCTAGAGATTTCTCAAATTACTAAGACCTCACTTCAGGGATTTTTTTTGCATTACCCGAAGCATATACTGTGAACACCTTCAATTCTAAGAAGTGCAAAGAGCTTGCACCATATTTGAAACTGATTGAATTGCCTTTGGTTACGCGTGTAGGCTCTTAAGCCTTACCTCAAAGATTTCTTGTATAACCATAGACATAAGCTGTAAACCTTGACAATTGGCAAAAAGTATATTAGTTTCTGTTTCCAAAACTGTCAAAATTATCCAATTCGGTTGAAAATTGTTGAAGTTATGAGAATATCAATTCATGGGAACACGGGTACTAGGGTGGTTCAAAAAATCGAAATCAGTTTTAATCCAAACGAGCTCAAATTTTCAGAGGACACTCAGAATATGATAAAGAATCAGATGAGCGCTGTGGAGCAAAATCGATTTTTTGAACCACCCTAACGGGTACCCTGTCCGCCATCCACGTGTGTTTTTTTTTGTTGGCCGCATAAGGGTGAACATCGATACAATCATACGTCAGTTAAATAAAGATAAGATGTTTGAGTTGCGACTCATATTAATATTTTTCGCTCTAATTCCTAACTGTACTAAGTTGTCGATTATACAACAAGTCCATTATAAAATCATTTTTAAAACTCACGTTACATTCAAATACATTCACCTTAATGACATTAACTGCAATATCTACAATACATGAATTTGCGAAACATGCCTAAGCGAAATGATTTTAAATACAAGCTTGATGCGAAATAATTACCATCAGTGCCATTTGGTGGTGGTGTTAGAACGGTACGAAACTGTAATTGGAGAAAGAATGCATGGTTTTATCATTTGTATAGGTTTTACGACAGAAATCTTTTTGGTTCACTCACTTGGAACATGGTAGCCTGGATGATGTTCGGTGGAAACAAATTGCTGGAAGATAGGTAGAAAGTACAGAGCGTTGATTGCCAGGACTATAATCTAGAAGCAAATTATTTTTACCGAACTAAATCTAGAAGCGTATCGGCAGTAAGGACTTGCCGAGTGGCAGCCTTACCCGCCATGCTTCCCACGTTGCGCCCAGACCCGGGCCTTATTGTGCAGACGAGGATTATGCCTAGAATTACCGCGCTGACGGTGGTAAGGAAGTAGTAAATTATCGCTCTATACGCTATCTTCTTTGACATGCTGAGATCCAGCGAGCCAATTGCACTGGTGATGGACGAAACCAATAAGGGAACGATCAAGCACTTCAGCATCCTGGAAAATGACAATGGACATTGGGTTAGAAACAACTTTGCAACGACCAGCCGAGTCGGGGTTGCGCTTACCGTAAGAATAGATCTCCCGGATACTGGATGTACATCACTTCTCGTTCCGTCCATGGCTCGGAGGTGTTTTTGAGCATTAATCCTAGAAAGGTGCCACCGAACACACCTATCACCGTGAGGAAGGTGAGTAAATTCGACTTGATGAAGCTCTTCCATCGTGCGGTTGGTTTGGAGCCGTTTGTCGCATACGAGTTGGACATAATATACCGTCAGCGAGCAGAGGGATGGATTCTATAATAGAGAAAAATAACAGTTCTTTAGTACATATTTCATGAATGTGAGAACACTTGAAATAGTGTTAAAATAATCCTTACAAACTTGATATTTTCTTTGAGAAAGTTAGGGACACGGACGTGTTTAATGACTTTGTATAGCAAAACTCGATTCCTACAAGATTAGATTTGCAAACCCTTTGCTATATCCGGACACTGGACATACCATTTTCCTTGGGGGTTTGGAGATTCTATTCGACAGCAGCCACAGTTCCGCTACTTTATTACAAATGAATTCTATACGGACAATGAAAGCATCGTATTTAGGATCTTTGTGAAAGCAACTGATTTCGTTAGAGAAGTAAGATCATGCTCCATCCGTAGTTAAGACCCCTGCTCCCATGATAAAGTTGGTTGTTCATCATATACCCTCCATTGCTTGTGGCGATTTCTCATAATTTGGCGCATGATTTAAATGTTTCAGAAGTGTCAGTTTCATGCGATTCCTCCAGGTGTTTTATTCAATGCGAGCAAGATATTCCTCGAAGGCTGCGCTTGCAACCAAAACGTGTTTAAAAATATGTTAATAAACAGGGAAGTAGTCAGGGTTTCCGTCTTCGATGCAGTTGGGTGACGAAACTTCTTTTCCCACCCAAGAGACTTGTCTATTATCCGAGAAATTCTCCAGCGTATTGACCAATGGAAGTAAAACTGAAAATCAAGAACCATCCTCACTGCTAGCAACGTGCCTTCGGTTGCCTTCGGGCAACACTTGGTACATTTGATGTGATTATTGAAATCAGTAAACATTCCTGGTCCGGAGGGGATTCCAGCTTCATTCTTGAAGAAACTGCATGGTCTAACACAATTGAATCATGTGTTTAATACGAATTCTCCACTCCTTGCTTTTCTTTTAGTGAACGAACTAGCCGGAATGTTCGGTAATAGAGGAATTCTCGCTTAACTTTTCAAAAGGACCTAAGTAACATTTTTTTCATGATTTAATATGAATAGCGCAATCAACAGAAAATCATTTGAAACCGTCACGAAAAGTAGTCAGGAAGTATGGACTAATAACTCAGCCATCTTCCAATCGATTTTGGAGATTTTGATATGTACGTATATTTCAAAAAGTGTGACCAATGGCACCATTTTCATTCGAGGAACTATCCGGCCTTGTTAAAAGTATAATGAAAATAGTATTGAAATCAGAATTACTTAATGTTGACTGTTGAGTCTATAGCTAGTAGCTAGAGCTTCTCGGTAGTGATGATGAAAAGCAACATAGCACTTTCGCTTCGGAAGGTTTCGACATTTCATTGCAGCTTGTGGATTCCTAAAGAAGATATTCGATAGATATTCTCTTGAAAACAACTAGAGTTTTGTCTGGAGACTTGTTAACGCTGTACTGGAAAACTGCCATAGATTAATTAACAGTCGTAAAGAGGCTCAAGAGAGGACAACGTAAGCCACCCACCACGAGTTTGTATTGGTGGTGACGAAATCGAGGTGGTTGAAGAATTCGTGTATTTGGGTTCACTGGTGACCTCCGATAACGACACCAGCAGAGAAATTCGGAGACACATCATGGCAGAAAATCGTAAGTACTTTGGACCCCGCAAAACGCTACGATCGAAATGAGTTCACCGCCGTACCAAACTGACTATCTACAAAACGCTTATTAGACCGGTAGTTCTCTACGGACACGAGACCTGGACGATGCTCGTGGAGGATCAACGCGCACTGGGAGTTTTCAAAAGGAAAGTACTGTGTACCATCTATGGTCGGGTGCAAATTGCGGACATTACGTGGAGGACCCGAATGAACCACGAGTTGCATCAGCTGTTGGGAGAACCATCCATCGTTCACATCGTGCGGTGGCCCGGGCACGTAGCCAGAATATCGGACAGCAATCCGGTGAAAATGGTTCTCGACATCGATCCGACGGGAACAACCGATCAGGTGGAGGACGATTTGCGGACCCTCAGCAGACTGCGTGGTTGGCGACGTGCAGCCATGGACCGAGCTGAATGGGAAAAAAAAACTTCTATGCACTGCACAGGCCACTCTGGATTTAGTCTGGTAAAAAATAAATAAATAAGTCGTAAACTAGCATAAGGATCAAGTAAAGACTGGCAAAAACAATAAAGTAAGAAGACATAAATAGATCAGGATGTGACAAAAATGGAAATAAGCTAATCAATAATGATTCATCATAGCAGATGTTTGAAAGACTAAAATTCCTCTGGTTGGAGGCTGAACTGTATTCAGTGAAAACATCATTTCTAGCAATTTAAAAAAAACCTCGGTGCCATTGCCCTAGGCTAAACTGACTGCTTGAAAAAGATCGAATTAGGGGTTTAAATACGTACACCCAACCGGCGATTGTTAGATTTTCTAATAATTCTCTATATGAACGTTCCAAAACCTGTATAAGAACCGGGCATATGCGAAAATGCTAGATTCTTATACAAATACTGTATGAGACCATACAATTCTGTAAGCTTCTCTTACAATGTTTGTTTCTGGGCTTACATTTTTTGTATAAGAATCTAACAATTTCACATAAGCCCAGTTCTAATACAGGTTTTGGTAAGTTCTTATACAGAATTGTTAGAAAATTTTACAGGCACTGGTTGGTTGTACTAATTTTTCATGAACTGGTAAGCAATGGTTAGTTCGAGGAACACACGACAATTCAAGACAAAATTTTCAAAACGACTTATCTGCTTTTGTAAACAAAGATTCAAACGACGATTTGACGAATCTGATAGCTCTCCCACGCAAACCAACACCATCAACAGGTAGCGGAAACCTTCACCTACCTATTGGTGTTGTTGGTTTGTGTGGGAGAGCTATCAGATTCGTCAAATCGTCGTTTGAATCTTTGTTTCCAAAAGCAGATAAGTCGTTTTGAAAATTTTGTCTTGAATTCTTGTTACTCAAGAAATTCTCTAGATTGAAATGGTTTTGTAGATAAAAATAAATCCCGGGTTTGGTGCTTTACTGGTTATATTCTAGCAGGAAGACATGGATGTGACTAGGGCTCGGATGCATGACCAAATAACAGTATTACTGTTTGTTAAAAAGGAGTTAGTTATGATTGATAAGGAGCGTGCCTTTGCGAAGGGTTTAAATAGCGGGACTTTGTCACAATACTTTATTCCTTTTAAAGCTTATGAGAAAAACGAAACCAAAATCTGTATCGGAACCGATACTGCATTGCTTCTCAATAACACTAGAGACATTCACGTATTCACTAATGATACCGGTAATGTAACAATAGATCTAACAACTACTCGCAGTGGCACACCCAAACAGGAAAAAACGTGAAGATCAGCGGCATTGAAGAAATATTCTCAAAACCAAAAACTACAAAACTGTTTTCACAGACCAGCGATGATTATCGTTTATACAATCGCCTACAACTTTATCGCCGCAATGTAGGTAGGTATGTCGTATACGATGCCTATAGGCACCTACTCAGCAAAACCTACACCCAAAAACAAATCTGAAAATTATTGTATCAAATCTTGGCATATACAAATCTGTAAGCTTTTTATACAGATATTGTTTTAAAATAATACAAATCTGTAAGATTTCAATACAACAATTGTATTAAAACTATATAAGCCCATTTTTTATACAGTTTCTGTAAGGTTCTTATGCCAAACTGTATTCAAATCTGCCATCCGCTGTTGGGTGTACGCTCAATTCCAAAGCAATAATTATTATTATTATTATTATTTATTATTATTATTATTTTAGTCGTTTGTGAACATCAAAAGAAACGAGAACTCTCGGGTACTTAATATTCAAAAGGACGTATGTGATTTTGTAAACAAAGATTGAAACATTGATTTGTCCAATCTAATAGCACTCCTACGCAAACCATCGCCACAGAACAGGTTTGGATAAATGTAACCTCTTAAGTCTTAGCTGACAGATTCAAAAGTGTTTTCTCGGACACATTTGCCTCTGACAATCAGGTCAAAACAACCTTGCAGAATGTCCCCAATGATGTATGCAACACAATAACTCTGGAACAAGGTAGGCTTGCCATCGAGAAGTTTAAATTTTCCTACGCTTCAAGACCAGATGCCACCTCTCCAAGTGTGCTCTCAAGTGCACCCATTAACAAACATTTTCAACCTACCCCTGAAGCAAAGCATTTCCCAGAAGAATGAAAATGTTCATACATGTATACCTGATTCATAAAAAAGACGACAAACAAAATGCAGAAAACTAACGTGGAATCACTTCTTTTTGCTCATGTTCAAAAGTATTTGAGGTACCTGTCAACAATGCACAATTTACAGCAAGTAAAAATAACATATCGCTAGACCAACATGGCTGTCAACCGAACCTTGTACATTTCGTCATGTTTACGGAGTATAGAACATGGAACTCAAGTCGACGTCGTATATACCGATTCGAAAGACGCTTTTGATAGAGTGGACCACCAAATCCTAATTGCGAAACTCAACAAACTGGGCGTCTCGGATGTGTTAACCAGAAGGTTCAAATCTTATTTTGTGAACCGAGAGTTTTTCGTGCGAATTAGTTCAGCTCAGCTGACTCATATCACTTTACTAACACTTCCGGTGTCCCACTAGGCAGCAATTTGGGACCTGTGGAGTTTACTTTGTTTCTGAACGACGTTGCGACACTGATTCGTCACAATTCCGTACGTTCTACGCTGATGATGTAAAAATGCACGCAGTAGTACGCTTCGTTACTGACTGTATGCATCTCAAGTACCTTGGAAATCTAAAATCTAAAAAAGTCTCGGGTTATTTTCAATATCTTAGACTCTTGACGACCAACTGATTCTAATCGGTGTTTCGTTTAGAAAATTATTAGGCTTTACCTGGGTACAGTATTTCTTAGTTCACTTTGTATCACGGCGCAACACACAAGTCGGTTTACCAAATTCACAGCTTCTCTGAAACTACTAGGAATCAAATGCACTAAACGTTCCTTGTAATTCTCAATAAATGTTCAGATCACGAAACACATCTATTCCTGCGGATGGTCTGTGCCCAACTGTTCGTTCCTATTGCTTCCCTCATGTTCTACAGTGGAACAACTTCTCACGAGAAGAGATTAATTAAAAAACCGATGTCGAAAGTGACGTCACGGTGATTAACTTGATATGAAATTGAACACTAACTAACTGCCATTGTCCACTGAGCTCGACTCGGTAGATCTGCTTTCAGCCGCACCGAATATTTTCCAATATTTTACGCTCTCCCCTGCTACGAACATAAATATTTGTGTGCAACCTACACACTCCTCACTAGTATTCTTTACTCAATGGGCAGGATCTATTTCAGCGGTCAAAAAACGTCAAACGGAACAGTTTCAATTAAATCAGGAATTTCGAATGCCACTTGAGCATTTGATTTAGTTCTAAGCATTCTAAGACTAATGAACAATATATGTTTTTTGCCTAGCTACACTTCTGTTGTTACCAGTCAAAGCAAAGTTCATGCAAAACACGTTATTTATATAAACAAAATACGTTTTATGTTAAGGTTGGGAGTCTTTCCAGCAAAAACACCGATAAGTCATAGATGAATCTATCTCAACGAATAATACGTCAAATGTTTATTATTTTACCAATGAGTCAATGTGTAGTCGGTGTTGCATGATGATTCGGTATTTAAATTTTCATTCTTATCAAGTTATGAAATGATGTAGAGATGTTCTATTCACATGGTGGTAAATTTCTAGGTCAGGGCAAGGAAGGAACGACTATACTCAGAACATAACCCTGAATTCAGACAACGTTCAATAACTCGGACACCTTCAATTTATAACTGTTGATCCCGTATTAGTTTCCTAAAATGTTTCCTAAAATTGATATCACATTACAATAATCAGCGTCAACAACCTCTAGAAAGCCTGGACAGCACCAGTTCGTACTAGTCTTACCCGCCCAGGTAGTCATAACTAAATTATATCACGATTAGATCAATACGTGTTAGTGTTACAAATAATAATATCTGCGATATTTTTGTTATACATTTTCTGTCCCGGATGAAGAAAAGAATATTCCATGATCGCCATAACATGATTATAACGCAATATGGTATAATAATGCTATTAATCAAACCAAACAGTGATAACTGTGTCCTTTTCAATAACACTATTTGAAATAATTTTATTTATTTTCATCACTTTTCATGTAAGACATCTAATTCTATTTTTGTTAAATCTTGAAGAAATTTTGTTACATTTTTTGTTAGTTTAACCACTACTGGTACATGTTTTATAACAATCTTTGTTATAAAAAAAACTATAACAGAATATCAAGTTTTGCTATAAATCTGGTACCATGTACTGATCGGGTGCGTACTAAGTAGGTATTATTGAGTGAATTTTGCCGATTGACATCTACGAACGGGGTCGGGCGATAGGAAATGAAGTATCAAGTTCAACTTTGTTGTTGAACCGCTTCAACATGATCTCATAATGTTTTTAATGCAGATAACGTGCAACTGGTGTGATCTGGAGTCACCAAATTAAAACCATAATAATCCAGCTATGCAAAGTTCAAGCGCAATCCAGTCTGATCTGGATTGTTCAAAGGGACATATCACCAAACAACTGAAACTGCAATGCATTAATTATGCCAATTTGAAGCCTACTCCGTTTGTTGCGAAAGCACTCCTTATGGGAATTCGTGAGAACGATCCAGTCAGGTCTGCTTCTGATTAATCATAGAACAATAACGAAATAGTTACAAGAGTTGGCAAGAACATTCCAGCCTGTTCTAGATTGTGGCAATGACAAAGCGTCCATTAGAAAAACATACTTAATTTTGTACTTAATTGATAACATCTGGCGTTGTGACTTAATGGGCATTGTGTGAGAAATTGTTTGGTGCCGGAAGCTGAACGAAATGAATGTTCTAATTGGCAGATATATCCCATATAAATCATGATTAATCAATTGAATGCCCAAAAGAAAACAAGTTTAAAGTAGTATAAAACATAATATAGTCTGACTGGTCATAAAATGAATTGGTACTATTTACATTCGGCATCGTCATCTCGGTATCTTCAATCCATATACAATGTTGCTTGGGCCCTCCTTAGCCGTGCGGTATGACGCGCGGCTACAAAGCAAGACCATGCTGAGGGTGGCTGGGTTCGATTCCCGGTGCCGGTCTAGGTAATTTTCGGATTGGAAATTGTCTCGACTTCCCTGGGCATAAAAGTATCATCGTGTTAGCCTCATGATATACGAATGCAAAAATGGTAACTTGGCTTAGAAACCTCGCAGTTAATAACTGTGGAAGTGCTTAAGTGAACACTAAGCAGCGAGGCGGCTCTGTCCCAGTGTGGGGATGTAAAGCCAATAAGAAGAAGAAGAAGAAGAAGACAATGTTGCTTGTTGTTATTTAGTTGATTACTTTTTTAGGAACCTCCAATATTATATTTATATGGCACACTGCTCATGAGTGCATATTTTTCATATATTATTTATTTTGATTTCAGTCTGTAAATCAATTCTTTTGTAGTGAAAGTTTTAAAAATGTTCCGCCAGTTAAATTTAGATTCTTCTCGAGTGCCCCAAATTATACACATCATAATATTACCACCTGAAGATCTATGGGGCCGTACACAACACACATACATATTACGTGAACACTTATGAAGGGAGGGGGGAGAAGTGTTTTCTTAGCATGTAAATAAAAAATCATTTGTATGGAAGAAATCTTACATGGTGGGAAAAACCCAAAAAATGCTTAGTGTACGATCTCTATATCCATTCAAAATTTACAAAAAAACCAAAACTCTAAATTTTTCTGAGTGATCCTCAAAACAATCTTAATCCATCACAGTTGCAAAGTTGTCAAAACAAAATTGTAAATCTTTATAGGAGTTATAAATTTGCGGGCTCAAACCAGTTTGATGTGGATTATCCAAAAGCTACCAAAGTAAAACGAAAAAGCTCTAGCAACGCGAATTGCCGAACATAATCCAGTCTGATCTGGATTGTGCACAGTTATGACTTAGCCAGTATGAAATAAAACGCGTACGTACATAAAGCTAATCCGTTTCTCTCAAACTATGCAAGTTGGCCAAATAGACCCATTATCCTTTTTTTTTCATTTTGCATTGTGTGTGCATTAACCAGTCTGGTCTGGATAGTTCCGAACCATGGAATAAAACCAAAACGCTTTCGGTATGGGAATTAACGAACAATATCTAGTTTAATCTGGCTTTTAAACATTGAAATTTAGACAGAGCAAAGCTAAGGCTAAATCACCTAAACTGCCGCAGATGGGAGTATAAAACCTCGTCACTGTAGTTACGCAAGTCTGTTCTAAATCATCAACAAATAGCAAAGTCGCAGAATAAAACTAAAACGCTTTTTATTGCGAGCATGTGAGCTAAATCCAGTTTGTTTTCGATAGTCGTACGATGTCGAGAATAAAACCAAATGGCTTGCGAAGGCAATACGAATTGATCAGATTAAATTCAGTATCACGAGGAGAATTGCGAGCATTGGATTGTTCTAATATGCTGACACAAACAATTCAAACCGCATATAGATTAGAAATAGAATATCACAAAAAAGCAAGATTTTTCATAATGTTATATTTGGTTGCTATAAATCTTGTTGTGGAGATCAATGCGCATCTCTCAGGTTGAACGAATATACAATAATTAATCGTGATTAATCATTTTCTTCTTCTTATTGGAATTACATCCGCCACTGGGACATTGCCGCCTCGCAGCTTTGTGTTCATTTAGCACTTCCACAATTGTAAACTGCGAGGTTTCTAAGCCAGGTTATCATTTTTGCATTCGTATATAATGAGGCTAACATGATGCCCAGGAAATCGAGAAAATTTCCACCCGAAAATTTTCTAGACCGGACCGGTATGCGGTAATCCAACCCAGCTACCTTCAGCATGGTCATACTTTGTAGCCGCCCATCTTACCACACGGCTAAGGAAGGCCGGATTAATCATTTTAAATCGCGTAAAAACCGCATAATCATAGCTAGGAACTCACTTCTATAAAGTATATAACTAGAAGAATTCAGTCCGAACTGGATAGACGCACATTTATCACATAGCAGCAGCAACACTTATCTAAATTAACTAGTACAAACCAATCTAATCTGAATTGATTAGAATAATCGAACAATGAAGCTACATATTTGCATTCAATGCAACCTGGCCTAAATTGGTGAAATTTGGAACACTGCAAAAATGAAACCAAAAAGGTCTGGCCAACACTTTATGAAACTGTTTTGCATTATTTCAGTATGGTTTAATGCGATTAGAATACATAGTTTACATAAAATACATGTGTTGTAAAAAAATGTTGCTTTCAGCGACTTTTGAACTTCTTTTTTTTCTACTTCTTCTTCAATGGCTCTACATTCCAGCTGGAACTTGGCCTGCTATTGAACTTAGTATTCTATTAGCATTTCCTCAGTTATTAATTGGAAGCTTTTCTATACTCGCCATTGCATGAATATGTATCTTGTGTGGCAAGTACAATGGATACACTATGCCCAGGGAGTCGAGAATGTTTCCCACCCGAAAACATCCTAGACCAGACCGAGAATCGAACTCGCCATCTCTGCCTGGCATTTTCTTACGCTCCATATAAACAAAAAATAATTTATATGGGAAAAATTTTACATGGAGGGGAGGGAGGTTCGAAAAACCCGGAAAATATGCTTACGTAATTAAAGCAACAAAATTAAAATCGAGTAGTTTTGATAAATAAATAATAGTCATCTTATTATTTACTATTGAAATTTTACACGGCATGCTTTCAAATTAGCTTGCTAAAATATCTACTCCAACCCTAAGCTAATAGACGATAACGTTCTAGTTTATTATAGACCTGTCGTCTATAGTAAGAAGGTGTTCAGTGTTCAAAATAGGCTAAATGGGCATAAACGTTATAGACGTTTTTCGAAACAATTTCTTCATTGTTTCCAATGTGAGAAAAATCGGTATAACTCTCAAAGCCGCAGATTAGTAATCAAAAATACCATAAATTATTATCTGTATCCAACAGCACGCACCAATCTAATCTAGGTCAATCCAAGTCGAGAAGTCACCAGAAAGAAGCAACATTTTAATAATGCGAGTAATTGTAAGAACACACCAGTGCAATCTGGTACATTCAAAATCGCCGAGTTGCCGAAATAAAACCGTAACGTTCTGGTAATGACAACAAATGGTACGAGTACGCACAAGTATGATCTGGTTTATTCTGTGCAATTTTCATTATCATTAAGCTGCATAAGAGGGATTATTTTACTGTTGTTCTCACATTTGTGAAATACAATGGAAATGACAAACAAATTGAGAGTTGGGAATAAAAGATGTAAAAGGAGCTTTCTTAAGCTTCAACCTATGAGATATGTAAATCTAAATAAATGTATGATGCATACTACGCCGCTTTCACAAATATAATTCCGGTTTGGAGTGTATAAAAAACAGACAAATCTTTTTTCTCACTGATCTTTAGCAATTATGGCATGAATCATCAGATACAGGCACTTCAGTATACACTCTAGATGCTTGACATGACGTACCATTATTTGTACTTCGTATACCTGTAGGAATGAAATACACCCAATTTTTTTACACGGTTGATATTCATTAATTTCTCGGTGAACCTGAACTTTCACAGCTTTTTAAAAACCACATGAATTTTCTTTGATTTTTTTGTGATTTTTTTCGTGGTGTTCATTGCCGCTGATGGTCATAATCGACTAAAACTCAACCGTGCACGGCCGTGTAAAAAAAGAACTTGACTCCATTCCTGCAGAATGGACCGGGGCTCACGCAACATCAGGGGTGTCTTCCCTAATAATTAATCCCCAAATTGCTTTTCACACAATAAAAATAAGATATAATTTTACATGGTGTGAAACTTCATATTCCGCTGAATCTAACGACTGAGAGACGGTTTTCTAATCAGGAGTTTTTCAACCCCTCTCCTCTTCCCATGTTTTTTTGTTTATATGGGGTGTAAGAAAATGACAGTCACCCTCTCCCCCAAAAGTGCTTAACAAATGTTTAGGGGAGAACAGTCCAAAATGCACCCGTTAAGGTCACTCCTTACGGAATCCAAGTTTCAAAGTGCTCGCGTTTTCGGGGGCACACCACTCGATACGGAAGCAACGCATAATTGTCATTTTTATTATTTCACGCATGCTGCAACGCAGCAAAGCTAAATCAACAAAAATTACAGTTGTGCGCCGCCTCCGTATCGAGTGGTGTCCTTAAGCTTTTTCGATGTTCTCACCAATATTAACAAGAATATCGAACCATTTCAACGTGCAAATGAGAAATTTACAAAACTAGCTCAATTTCAAAATTAGGTGGTGTAAAATGACTGGCTGATTTTCTACTCGCCGCTGCCACATCCAGGTTAACCGCCAGAAATTTGTATGGTGAAAGAGATCTAACGCGGGTTTTCTCGAAAATAGAAACTTTTCATGAAAAACTATTTGGTACCGGTTATGTAGGAAGGTGTCTGCTACTACGCCTACCAAATATTTTTTCGATGAAGGTGCCTAATTTTGAGAAATCGAACCTTAGATGCCTTTTGCCATACTGATTTCAGAAAGTTAACTCCTAGTGTGCTGCTGTAAGCACGCTCAAAGTAGGCGATTCATTGCATGTAAAATAATGGTGAACGCATGGTTGTTTGTTTTGTCTTAATGGTTTGAGCGACAACCGTACGGATAAGGAATTATCAAAGAAATCTTACGATCTCAGGAGACATTGCTGAAGCAACTTCAGAAGGGATTCCAAAAGAATTTGATTGAAGAACTTCAGGAAGGATACCTAGAAGAACTTTAAGAGACTTTCCTAAAGAGACTCCAGGAAGATTTTCTGGAGGAACTCTCAAAAACCTCTAGGTGGAGTTCTTGTAGCAACACCAGGAGGAATTCCTGTTGGTATTCGGGATGGAATTCTTGGAGCAAGTTCATGAGAAATTCCTGGAAGAACTTCCGGAAAGAGTTAGGTAGGAATTTCTGGAGGAATTGTGGTGGGCTCCTCAGGGGGAATTCTTGGAGGAATTGCTGAAGGAACTCTATGGAACATTACCGGAGCAAGCTGGCACAAAAGTTTCAACCGTCCGAGAATCGACGAAGAGAAATCGATCAATGTATTTACACCGTTATTTCTGTCTCTTACCGTCCTTCGAAAAATTGTGATTGGGGTAGTGCAACACCAAGAAATACTGTTTGAGGTATTCATTCAAGAAATACGGATTTATGTAGTAGTTTATTGCTAATCTTTGTTCCTCCTTAATCTCAAAACCACTTTGCGCCTTATATTTTTAATGTACGGACATCCAAGTACGCTGAAGTCGATTTTTACACGCTGAAATGTGCCGCGTAAATAAAAATAGCTTCAAAATCGGAGCAAATTCCAAAATTCGCGTAAAACTTTTAATCTGCGTAGAAAACATAAAAAAGCTTGTCATAAGACGAGTTTGTACCATCCCATTTGATTCCACAACTTGATTGTACCTTGACAGATAAGTATTTCGACCTCAAGTCAAGTCGAGTCAAGTACGAGACACTGAAGACGACCTTACTGTTGAGGTCGAAATACGTGTCTGTCAAGGTACAATCAAGTGGTGGAATTAAATGGGATGGTCAAACTCGTCTTATATTTCAAGTGAAGACATTCCACTAAAAAGCTCAAAATAATTTTCTTATCATAAAAACGCGGTTTCATCGGGTTTCACGTATTTAATCACCGCGTAAAACATTGCTCGGGGGAGAGTTCGCGTAAAAACGGGTGATCTCTAATTTCAGCATAGAAAAACGCGTTCATCCCCAAATTTACGAAAAAAAAACGTCGCATAAAAAGTGACTCCAGTGTACCAATATAGCCAAAAGTTTTTTTTGCCTTTCTCATATTTATTTTTTGAAAAGCAATTGAGGAGCAAAACCCAAAATGCTGGGGGCTGAGTTTGAAACCGTCGACGAATACCAGGCAAGCGCCGTTCAATGACGGATCAAATGATATGAAAACTATGTTGAGCCTTTAGTGGAATTTATGTACCTTTGACAGATACGTATTTCGACCTAAACAGTAAGGCCGTCTTCAGTTTCTCGTACTTGACTCGACTAGAAAAGAATTGAAGTCAGGAGCTACCATTTCAATATCCAACAGAGAACCAGATAGAATTCAGTAACTTCTTCGAAGACTTTGTTAAAACGTAATAAAAAATTCGCATCATCATCTTCTTGAATTCGAAGCATGACAGATCAGACAAGGTTCAAACAACTGTTGGAAGAAAAAATACGGAGATTAAAAAGGCGAATAGGTACTTGACTACCGACACATACTGCATTTGTCTGCTATGAACAGGTTTCAATTATTTGATCTCCTGAAGATTGCAATAAGAAGGTGCGAATTTATGTTTGGATTGTCAACGATAATATTCCATAATGGTTTTAACACCGAGGATGGGAATTATAGTGTAAATATGTACTATTCAACAAAGTATGGATGAATATATTTGCATGTTACTCAGAAAAAAATAATCATATTACCTATACCATCTTTATTAAACTTTTTGGGGCAAATATGTAATTATAAGCAGTATAGATTGAGAAGGTTACTGTTTTCACCTTACTATTGTGAGCAGTTATCGCAATATTTCCAACGACGGAGAAATAAAAAATAAACGACTCGTTTTCCCAGCTTGATGGTGCTCTTCAACACATTTTTCTTTAATCTTTATTTATGTGTTTTTTTTAATTCACAGATTAAGTTCAACACAGAATACACTTCTCTGAAACGACGTGAAGAAATGATTGAACCATTATTAGTAATGTTTGTGTGGTGCTTTTGCACTACAATATTTACAAAGTGCGCAAACAACAGGTGCCTCTTCTTTTCCGATCATTTTCTCACTGGCACTAGCAAATATCACTAGAGTACCGCACCAAACAAAGTCATGCGATAACTTAGTTATAATTCATTCTACAGTTGCACATACTGGAGAAATCTCTTTCTGTTTCATCTGTTGATCTTTTAATAAACTATTCACTATTGAAGACAATATCAATTTTAGCCATTGTATATGACGATTTGGTTTTGTACTCTACGAGTAACGTTTTCGGAAAAATAGGTCACTATTCGTATACTGAAATAGCACCGAGAGGGGAAAATCCACGCTGGTGATAATAGTCGCCACAGTAATAAACCCGAAATTCATCGTGGGCCTGATGCTGATGTAGTGACATCTTTGGTCATCAGAGCTAGATGAATGATTCTCAGCCGTCCGCAACTGCAGAGAATGAGGACCGTCAACGCCAACGCAAAGCTACCGATTACAGGCATCTTAGTAAAAAAATATAAAATTTGTTCAGATGACACATAGCAAAATATTTCCCTCTAGGTGGTGCACAATAAATGAAACATAATGAACGGTCTTATTTTATGAGTCTATTCTGTTTGACCACTTGCCTTGCAGTGTTAAGGGTGACTTTACTTTGAGACACACCGACGGCTGTTTTCTCAAGTCCAGTTTCCTCGAGACGTGGTGAAACCATATTATTCGAAGTGATTTCAGATATAAATAGCGGAAAATTTCAAACTTGAGCACAGTGGTCTGAATCATGGAGAACGATTTGAAAACGAGTTTTCAATGCAATATCTTCAGCAAAGTTGTTGCTAGTTTATTTTTACGAATAAAGAACTGATGAACGATTATCAAAATTCACGTGAGAGGTAGCCTCAAAGCATTTTTTTCCGGGTTTTGGTACTCATGCGTTTTAAATGGTGACAGATTTTAACTGAATGGGCCAATCTCGTTGAATGTAACTTGTTGCGAAAGAATCGATCAATGCTAATTGTCCATTACACTTGTTATTGTACAAACATTTTTATTTATCATCAGACTAAGGCCAGAGTGGCCTGTGCTGCACATAAAAGACTTCTCCGTTCAGCTCGGTTCATGGCTGCACTTCGCCAACCACGCAGTCTGCGGAGGGTCCGCAAGTCGTCCTCCACCTGATCGATCCACCTTGCCCGCTGTGCACCTCGCCTTCTTGTTCCCGTCGGATCGTTGTCGAGAACCATTTTCACCGGATTACTGTCCGACATTCTGGCTACGTGCCCGGCCCACCGCAGTCTTCCGATTTTCGCGGTGTGAACGATGGATGGTTCTCCCAACAGCTGATGCAACTCGTGGTTCATTCGCCTCCTCCACGTACCGTCCGCCATCTGCAACCCACCATAGATGGTACGCAACACTTTCCTTTCGAAAACTCCCAGTGCGCATTGGTCCTCCACGAGCATCGTCCAGGTCTCGTGTCCGTAGAGAACTACCGGTCTTATAAGCGTTTTGTAGATAGTCAGTTTGGTACGGCGGCGAACTCTATTCGATCGAAGCGTCTTGCGGAGTCAAAGTACGTACGATTTCCAGCCACTATGCGTCTCCGAATTTCTCTGCTGGTATCGTTATCGGCGGTCACCAGTGAGCCCAAGTACACGAATTCTTCAACCACCTCGATTTCGTCACCACCGATAGAAACTCGTGGTGGGTGGCTCACATTGACCTCTCTTGAGCCTCTTCCTATCATGTACTTCGTCTTCTACGTGTTGATGACTAGTCCAATCCGTTTAGCTTCGCTTTTCAGTCTGATGTAGGCTTCCTCCATCCTCTCAAAGTTACGTGCCATGATATCAATGTCGTCGGCGAAACCAAATAACTGGACGGACTTCGTGAAAATCGTACCACTCGTGTCAATCCCTGCCCTTCGTATCACTCCCTCCAAAGCGATGTTGAATAGCAGACACGAAAGACCATCACCTTGCCGTAACCCTTGTACAAACATACGCTGTGTATATGAACTTTTGAAGAAAAAAAATGGATTTTTTTGACAAAACTTGTATCTTTAGAAGATTTTTTGGCCAAAAAACATACCTTTCTTATTTGCTCTTGCAAGCATCAGTGTACCATATTTGCTTGATTCCATATATTATGGAGTAGTTACATTTTTATGTGTAGTAAAGGATTTATAGGAATCCAAATTTATAGGATTCCAAAACTTAACAGACCTCGAAGACCCCAATTTTGATAAATAAAATCGATTTTGATTTTTTTTTTAAAATCTAGTTGTATGTCAGTTGTCTCACTGCTTTGCAGCTTGTCCCATTGTAAAATGCAGACTAGACTTCGGTTTTTGGAAGTGGGAGTAGCAAGAGTGAGTTAAGAGTGTTCAATAAGCGTTGTTATAAGGTTTTCCCTTCCAAATGTAAAAAAGTCCCCCAGCACTGAAAGTAATGAAATTTAGAATTTAGCCTCAGTTTTATAATAGATTCAACGTTAGCGATAAAAAACCACTAAATAACCCAAATCAAACCACTGCGACGAGGTGCATAGACAACAGTTGTCGAGATATGGTAACGACAGAATTAAACCTATGATCGACAATTTCTCCCTGTCAACCATTCCCGTGGTTTTGGTGGATGTCCGATAACCATGTGAACCATAACGAAAATGAAATTTGCAAAAAGGAATCCACGTGTCTTGGAGGGACTCGAACCCTCCTAATCTCTAGATAGGCGTGATAACCCCTGAGACCAGTTAAAGGCCACTTTTGCGGAAAAGCCATTAGGTTAGCTAAGGTTCGCTTTTATTTGCGCTTTAAGTGGTCATGTTGCGCAGCCGAGACATCTGACAAAAAAAATGTACGGCCGTACCTATCGCCGAATTGCAATTAATCTTTTTGTTGTTGACAATTTATTCTAAACATAATGATCTTTTCTCGATTTTCGGAGAATTCAGTTTTATAATAGATTCAACGTTAGCGATAAAAAACCACTAAATAACCCAAATCAAACCACTGCGACGAGGTGCATAGACAACAGTTGTCGAGATATGGTAACGACAGAATTAAATCTATGATCGACAATTTCTCCCTGTCAACCATTCCCGTGGTTTTGGTGGATGTCCGATAACCATGTGAACCATAACGAAAATGAAATTTGCAAAAAGGAATCCACGTGTCTTGGAAGGACTCGAACCCTCCTAATCTCTAGATAGGCGTGATAACCCCTGAGACCAGTTAAAGGCCACTTTTGCGGAAAAGCCATTAGGTTAGCTAAGATTCGCTTTTATTTGCGCTTAAAGTGGTCATGTTGCGCAGCCGAGACATCTGACAAAAAAAATGTACGGCCGTACCTATCGCCGAATTGCAATTAATCTTTTTGTTGTTGACAATTTATTCTAAACATAATGATCTTTTCTCGATTTTCGGAGAATTCAACAAGATATATTCTCATTATGATAGTGCCGTGTAAATGTTTCTTTTTCAGCATCTGGCTCAAGGGTTTCAATTTCAGCAGTCGATACCAGTTTTATTGGTACCATTACTCATCCGTTGTTTGTTTTTTTTTTTTATAAACTAAATTCACACCACACTCCACACTACTCTTCAACCCTACACATCATCATCAGTGAACTAATATTTTAGCATGCGATGTTTTGAAATTATTCGCAAAGTTGCAGCACCGCCCACCACGAAATGCTTATACATTTGAATAATGTGCAACAGATTGCAAGATTGGATGCATTTGATGTCTCGAACATTTTTGGCAATTCTACAGCAAAATCGGACGACACTCCATCCATGGAGCAACATGGTGATCTACCGTGCTATACTCAGCGCACTTGTTCGAACGGATGAGCATTCCGAACGTCGTTACAGGAAGCGGTGCTTGTAGTCATGCAAATCAAATCAATCACGCTACACTACTGTGAGTGAGGATCGGATCCGTAGACGGCCAATTAGTGTCCATTAAAGATGTGTCCATTCCCTCGAGGTCTTCTATAGCTCATCCTGTAAGGATGTAGTTAAAGATCAGGAGGTGTAATATATTTGAAATTTATATTCCTTTATTTGCACAGTCAAATTTGTATTTTTTGTATTTTTTTATTATTATTATGTACGATTATGTACCATTATGTAATCCAATAGTAAGTGGTAACAGATCATATCATGTGGATTGGTCATTGAGTGTTGGTTAAAACTGTCTCCTACAGTATAGTGCCTATAAAGGCATATCAGTCCTATATTTGTTGGTTTTTCTATTCATATTGTATATGTATTACTTTATTTGAAAAAATCATTTATCTATTTTTTTTAATCTTTAGTTTATTTGTATTCATTTAATTTCTAGAAAGTTTTTTTTTCTTTCTGGAGTAATTTTCATTCTACTTATTCTATTATCAGGAAAATCTCCTTTTATTTATTTTTAATTCCAAGCCGGAAAGATCTAATTCTAGTTGGAACGTAAATAAAATAGAAATTTAGTTCAAAACCGCTTTTAGTTTAATACTACAACCTAGAAAGGTACTGTTAATAGTTGGTTTCGTGAGGAAATATTATTTACCATACTTAAGCAAGGTTTTTTTCCATAAGAAATTAAATTACTATACAACAACAGTGCAGATTGGAATGGGCAACATTTCTCTAATGATATCGTAATTGACTTCATCTTCTCAGTTCGCATCCACGTTCGTATCAACAGATATACTTCGCAGGCGGGACAACTAGTTTAAATTACGTTTGAATTACTTCACCGATGAAATGGATGCCGTACCAAAGCGTGAAGAGGAAGGTTCTCCATATAGTCATTTTGAAGCGAGTCTTGAATGCATAAAGAATCTTTTGGAAAATCATCATTTTCTTTATTCGTTAGCATATTAGTACTACATATTGCATTGAAGTGCACCACACTGTTACTTTACAGATACGTATTTCGACCACATCAGTTAACATGTTTTTAGTGTATCGTACTTGACTTGATATCTGAGGGGGGGGGGATCGAACATTTACGCCAATAGCAATCGATCAAGTGGACTGGTTTTCCTACAGATCCGTGTAAGGTTACAAAGAGGGCAAAATGATTCAAAATTCACCCTTGTCAAAAAATGTTCCGATGTTCGTCACGAAAGATTTTCCAAAATGTTATCGAAAAAGTGGGTGAACGTAGGTACATGTTTTCGATATTGTACAAATGTACATAGGGGGAATGACGGCTTTGGCAGGTTTTGTTCTATTATTGTCAGGGGGGTTTTTTATGACTGATTATGCTCAAATTTGGCCTAAACATTTTGCATATCAAAGAATATTGTGGCCAAATTTCGTAAAATTCGGTCGGCAAAAACCCCCTGCCAATAATAGAACAAAACCTGCCAAAGCCGTCCTTTCCCCTATCTATTTGCTAAAATTTCTTTCCTGAAATACGGACTGAATTATCGTTCGACGACAGCATTGAGGACGACCTCTGATTGGCGGAGAACGAAAGTTCCAATAAAATAGTAGAATTAAATGGCGCGGCTACAAAGCAAGACCATGCTGAGGGGTGGCTGTGATCGATTCCCGGTGCCGGTGTGTAGGCAATTTTCGGATGGGAAATTGTCTCGATTTCCCTGGGCATACAAGTATCATCGTGCTAGCCTCATGATATACGAATGCAAAAATGGTAACCTGGCTTAGAAACCTCACAGTTAATAACTGTGGAAGTGCTTAATGAACACTAAGCTGCGAGGCGGCTCTGTCCCAGTGTGGGGATGTAATGCCAATAAGAAGAAGTAGAAGTGCGAACTCGTCCTATGACTGGTAAATAATTCATCTGATGATGAAATTGTCATTGTAGGAATATCACACAAATAAAGCAATAATAAGGTAAATAATTCATAAGCAAACTTCATCAAACTTCAACTTTTTTATCGATAGATCGACTACAAACCTCAATCAAAAAGCGGAATGTGTAAAAAATAGAAACCGTGTATCCTGTCATAAGACGAGTTTAGTACTATTTTATTTAATTCCATCACGTTGTAATCTTTACAGGTACGTATTTCGACCTCATCTGTACGGCATAAAAAGAGCCTAATTTTTTTCTTGAATCGTGTAAAACAAAAGCTGGACGAAGGAGACCGATTCAAAGGGAAAATGACCAATAAGTCAGCTCCACCTATGGCCATACCCTATGTTTATCGCTCGGACACATAACAACAGAATCACTTAGTTTTACATACATGACCGAGTTTTGTAGGTTTAGAACCGAGTGTAAGATGCTACGTCACAGAAAAAGAGAATTTGCCTACCCTATATTTGTAACCCTTTTAAAAAAGAGATGTAGAACGGAAGAGGAAATAAAAAGTCAGTTCTTGTTTGAAGGTCAATGAAACGAGTTGTATTTTCTTGACTCGCTTTCCCGAGTTCTCGGTCCGATTCCCCGGGTTCTCGTTTTGATATTGACCTTCCGGCATGGTGACAATTTAAGAATTTACATTAGTGGTCCTTCGAGACGAAAGAAAAAAAAACAGTGCGTGGAAAAACCGGAAAAACAGTTTGAAAATTAGACCTTCCGAATTGACAAAATGGCGGAGAGTGTGACGACAAAAACTCTCGGTGCTTACGTGCACAGTATTCGCTTCAAATTTGCAACAAAGCAAGTTTTTCAGAAGTTAAACGTGTTATTGTACGGTGTTGAAGGTCATTTGAACAGATATCGTGCCAACGTGATAAATTTTCGTGGTTTCCAAACTAAGGAAGAACTGGAGGAATTCCGCCTTCGGTTGCAGCAGTTACCTCAGGAAGATGTAGTTATTATCGCCGAGTTGTTGAACGGTGACGCGACGACAGTTACGAAAAAGGATTTGTATGACCTAGTGGCGAACCTGGGCTCCACCATAAACGACGAACCTATAAAGAAAATGGAAAGAAATCGGTAGGCTTCAGAGCTGGAAGCTAAAAGTGCTATCAGTGCGTCGGGATCGGTTTCTATGCATAGTGTTCGATCGACGTTTAGTTCGGCCGTTGAAGAGGCAGAAAAGGAACTGGAACTAACGAAGAAAATGCAGGAGCTAGAAAGAGCCAAGATGGAAGTGGAACATAACCTCAAATTGAAAGAAATTGAGAACAAAATTCTCCAAGCAAGGTTAGATGATCAGGACCTGCAATCCGAAGCGAGCTCCTTGTACAGTGTGAAGAGTACGTTGAAAAATGAGTTCAAGACAGTAAAAGACTGGGTTGATAAAAGCGTTTCGTATGCAAAAGAAGAAATCCCAAGTTTCCCGAAGATCCCCGATGAGGTAGTGTCACATGAACGTCCATTGCATCCTCCCGTAAACAATCCTGCTTCAAATCGACTTGAGAAGTTGTTAACTCGCCAATTATTAGGATTTGATTTGCCTCGTTTCTCAGATTTGCCTCGTTTGTCGACCGAAGATGGAGAATTCAGTGATGCCGAAAACATGATGCGATTACGTAAGTGTTTGGATGGACCAGCTAAGGAAAGCGTCGAAATGTTGCTTCTCACCAATGACATTCTCCGTACTTTGGACGTCTTGAAGAGAAATTATGGAGACAGCAAAGTTATACTCCGGAAAGTGCTAGACAAGGTATCGAATTTCAAGTTTGTACATGACTCGAGAGGCTTCCTTGAGTTCAGTAATCTAGTGGAGAATGTTGCAGTTATCATCGGATCATTTCAAGCCAAGAATCATGATGTGGAAGCAGTCCTCGGGAAATTGTTACAAAAACTGAGGGATTATTTGCGTATGCAGTGGGGTTCATTCCAGCAGGATTATCATGCACCTGTTCACAACTTGGATGGCTTCTCGGCGTGGGTACGTAGACAGGTAGCGGTTGTAGAGAATGCTCACATCGGGCAACAAGTTTCGGCGCAGGAGAACATCAGACCAACACCAGTACAGAACAACATGAGGACCTGCCTGGTGTGTAAAACTGGTGAGCATCAGATTGAAAAGTGTCCTATTTTCGTGAAAATGGACTTAAATCGACGCTGGGACGCAGCACGGAAGTACAGTCTATGTTTCCTATGCCTGACGAAGCATAACGCAAAGTGTACCAATACTGCGGTTTGTGGATTGAGCGATTGTACGAGACGTCATCACAAACTATTGCACCGTATGGAGTCTTCCAACCCCTTAGGAGTAGTCGTTGAAGATCGTACCCGGTCTGCTATTTTGAAGTACGTTCCCGTTCAAGTGCGGGGCCCGAATGGCGTGTTATCAACTACTGCCTTCATCGACGACGGTAGCAGTTTGACTTTGATAGAAGCTGACGTAGCAGCTGGCATCGGAGTAACCGGTCGAAAAAGTCCAGTATCATTCACTTGGACTGGTAACATACGGAGAGAAGAAGAAAATTCTGAAATTGTTCAGCTAAAAATCAGTGCTGACATTCCGGGTTGGCCTGAGTATGAACTAGATTACGTACAAACGTTGGAGAATCTCTGTATTCCATACCAACAGTGGGTGCTGATAGACTGCTACAGAAATATCCGTATCTCTCATCTATTGACCGACGAACAATCACCGGTAGTCAGCCAACTATTTTAATTGGACAAAACAACTGGAGGCTAATTGTGCCACGGGAACACTACGCACCAGATGGAAATTCACCAATAATCAGCAAAACTCGCCTTGGCTGGGTGGTACACGGTCCTGTAGTAGGTTTGGGATTCAAACTCTATGGAACGGAAGAAGAAGCTGTGAATGTTTGTGTTGAAGAACAATTAGCCGAACTGACCGAACTGGTACGGAGTAATATGGCTTTGGACAATTTCGGAGTGTGTGTGGATAATGTAAACAATCAGAAGAGTGTTGATGATAACCGTGCTATAGACATTGCAAAAAACAGTATTAAAAAAGTTGGTGAACGAAGCAGTCTTGGTACTGCATTGCGTAATCTGGAATGCGTCGAAAAGCGGCTACAGCGACAAAATCTAACGAAGCAGTACAACGAAATCATTAGGTCGTATCAAGAAAAAGGTTACGTCACACAAATTCCTTGGCAGCAAGTAGACTGGAACAATCGCAAACTATGGTTTTTGCCACATTTCCCTGTTTTAAATGTCCACAAACCGGGAAAAATACGGATGGTTTTCAATTCAGCCGCCAAAAGCAACGGAAAATGTTTGAACGATTATCTTCTTTCTGGACCTCCGAGTGGAATAATGATTTTCGGTATACTTGGTAGGTTTCGGAAATACCCAGTGGCTGTTGGAGCCGATGTGTCCGAAATGTTCCACAAAGTTTTTGTACGAGAGCAGGATAGTTGGTCGCAGTGCTTTCTACATCGCAACGATCCATCTGAACGACCTCAAGTTTAACGAATGAATGCTATGATTTTCGGAGCAAATTGTTCGCCATTTTTGGCACATTTCGTAAAAAACAAGCAATGGGTAATGTTTTCAACATAATCGCGAGTAGACGTAGGACTTGTACAAACGTAACGTATTTACATTTAACTTATAATTTTTGGATCTATGGAGTTTGATTATAGGTATTTATATTGGAAACGACAACTTTCATGCCGTGTAGAATTATTAGCAATTTGTTTATTCAAAACTTCTGGAAATAAAACTAATAATCAAATACATAATTAAAATTTCTTTGTTTTAACTATTAAGCCCTTATTTACTCAAGCAAATGTAGGGCATTTTAAGATTTCTTATTGATGATAGTATTTGAAGTTTAAAAATTCTATTTATAAAATTTTCAGACTTGGGCAAAATGTGTTATTTTAGGGGATCTGTCCCGTTTTCCAAACAAAGAAATACAGCACCAATTTCGTTGCTTTTTTGCTAACATGCGTGCTTACTGCTGAAAAAATCACAACAATAAGAAACAAGTTAAGGAGGAGTAACCCTACTAAAATAGAGGAAGTACTGCTAATACGTCAACGAAAAATTATTTAATGTTTTGATTCCAAACTTCGAGTTCACGTCAAGTTTAATAATACAATTTCTCAGAAAATGAAAAACAAAGAATAAGATAGTTTATTTAATGATATGGAAATGCTAATATCATCTTCCAAATTCGGACGTACATGTTCATGATAGCATTAGAGGCGAAAGTATAGAATTGATAGTTCCGTTAGGATACGGCAGGCATGAAGAATGTTTTTATAGAAGTCGATTTGAAAGCGAGCGGAGGGCAATATTTGTGATGGCATATATCGCACGACCTTCCTTCTGCCAAGCTCCCGTATGAAGGGGGAGGGAAGAATATCAGTGTGGAATAGTGTAGATAGTTTATTTAAGTTTATTTAAATATTCTTCTAGAAATTATTTTTTGCGGACTTTCTTAAAACATTTACATGTAATACTGCGAAATTTTCTAATCTAAAATGGATATTAACGCTATTGCTTATTGAGCATCTTGAGTTGCTAATGCCTTCTGCAAAACATAAAAGTAATTATTTTAATCAAATTTTTATTTTCATCAGTGTAGTGGATTTTTTTTTGCTGGGGAATCAGAACTGTTATAGTATTACCATGTTTTAATGTACGTGTTGTTTAGTACCAAGCACAACTTAACATATGGTCAGTCATATGACATGACTTGTACCCATCCCACGATCATGTGGATTATGAAACCAATTACCTGGATGAGCAGACCAAATCTCTCTGATTTTATTCTTCTTCATTCACCACCGCTACACTCGCTGCCTCAGACATCATCGGCCTCTAGCCGTGAACTCCGAGCGATGCGATGGGCGATTGCATCCATCGCAACCGAGACCACTGCATCCGACCATCATCAAGCACAGTATGACAAAAAAAATGCGCCCACTTCTTTCATGCATATTCGCAGACCCACCACCCACCGACAGTTCCACCGCTGGTGACTGCATGCTGTCGCTGTGTAGGTAAACACAGCGAACGAACGAACGAAACGAAAATGCGCGAGCAAAAAGCACGTCAGTACGCGCTGCTGTCACAAATTGTAATGACTCGTACACGGCAGGCACTGCTTCTTTTATACACAAAGAAAATCTTCCGGTAGACCCGAAGGCCCGTGACATACCACATTCTGATGTCCGTGTTAGGAATGCACGGGATTGGTTACATATGAAATTTTTACTGGTTTTGTCAAGAATTGAAATTTTCAATAACTTATCGTTAATAATCTTAAGTTTCAATGAAATAGGCAAAATGGAGAGTTTCCGAGTCGATTGATATATAAATTTTAAAAATCCATCGAAAGATAAAGGCGCTAGAAACGTTCAAAATCTTCCCTTCCAGCGTAACGCTCTCGATTTCCAAAAATCTAAATAACACCTAGTATAGTAAAGAAAGACGTAAGTCCTACGTCAAAACCACAACGCTGAACTGCAGAAACATGAGTGTCCTGAAGCAGCATCTGATATAATAGAACAACATTATGTTGATGATTATTATCAATCGTTCGTCAAGATGCAAGCCACATATGCAACGAAGTCATCCGTATTCAGCAGACTGTTGGTAGAGGACTACCCTAAAAGAGCTAATCATTATGGTATGGAGCTAGTGCTAAATCAAATCAAGGAAAAATACTACTTTTCCAAAATGAGAGCTACTGTAAAGGATGTCTTTCGCAAATGTCAAGTGTGCCGAGTCAATAGGGCACTACCAAAGGAAATGGGAAACCTTCCTGAATATCGTCTAGAAGCGGGTCTACCAGTTTTCGCGTTCACAGGCATGGACTATTTCGGTCCCATCACGGTCACGGTAAACCGGCATCACGAAAAACGATACGGAGTTATTTTCACGTGCCTAAACTCTCGTGCTGTACACATCGAAGTTGCAGGAAGTCTTACAACTGACGCTGCAATCATGGCTGTAAGGAGGTTTATTTCAAGGCGACCAAAACCAAGGATGATTATCAGCGATAACGGTACCAACCTACGCGGAGCGGCTGTTGAGTTGAAGCAAAGCTTGGCAGATTTGGATTCAGAAAATATTGCAAATTGCTTATCGGCTCACTCTATTGACTGGAAGTTTATCCCTCCAGCGAGTCCACACTATGGAGGAGCGTGGGAGCGTGTTGTAAGAAGTGTAAAAATAGCATTAAATGCAGTGCTCAAAGAAAAATTTCCTAAGGAGGAGACGCTGTATACTTTGTTGGTGGAAGTGGAGCATTTAGTCAACAACCGTCCATTGACTTATGTATCGACTGATCCTGAGGACTCCCGAAGTATTACACCAAATGACCTACTATTGGGAATTCATCAATCAACAAATGGTGCTCCACGTGTGTTTTACGATAGTTACGAAATTTTGAGGAAGCAATGGCGGTACGCGCAACTGCTGTTTGATCGTTTTTGGAGTCGCTGGGTCCGGGAATATTTGTCAACGCTGCAGTCTCGAACTAAGTGGAAAGCAGCAGTCGACAACGTGAAAGTTGGAGACTTGGTGAAGATAACTGAACCGAAGGTTTCTCGAGGAGAATGGCCATTAGGACGTGTTGTAAAGGTGTACACTGGAGAGGATGAACTTGTCCGCTATGCTGATGTTCGTACTCAGAATTCAACACTGCGTCGACCAGTAACTAAGCTAGCAATTATTGAGGGTTTAGATTAGTTAGTTGCTCCTGGACAAAAGGAGGGGGAGAAAATGTAAGATGCTACGTCACAGAAAAAGAGAATTTGCCTACCGTATATTTGTAACCCTTTTAAAAAAGAGATGTAGAACGGAAGAGGAAATAAAAAGTCAGTTGTTGTTTGAAGGGCAATGAAACGAGTTGTATTTTCTTGACTCGCTTTCCCGAGTTCTCGGTCCGATTCCCCGGGTTCTCGTTTTGATATTGACCTCCCGGCATGGTGACAATTTAAGAATTTACACCGAGTTTTGTAGGTCCAAAAACCATTCGATTGGAATGCGGCCAAGTAATAAACGTTACTATGGAGTTTTGGTAAAAGAATAATCAGATAATGACTGACCGCATGGGCTTTCAATCGAATGGCATTGAACTATGAATCCTACATCCAACATGATCTTACTTTGAATTCCCCTTTTCAAAACCTACGGACATCGCCGAACATTCGCAAAAAGCAATTCCGAAAACAATGAACCACCGGTCTGAAATTCGTATGTTGAACATTTCCACCGAAAACCGGATACTTCCAGTTCTTGCACTTAAAACCATCCAGTGGTGGTTCGCATCCTGGTCGAGTCTTGAGGTAGGCAGCCACTTTCCCAACTCTTCGTTTCACGTGATTCATTCTACTGACATAATCAAATTTCTATGCAAATTGAGAGAACACTCAACCACACTAAACTAATTTGCCATAGCTGAGGTGTACATCAGATCGTAGCGTGGGCTTTGAATACATACTTATGGAGTTATAGGAGACCGACGTTTCTTACTGCATGTTATTATTCTTCATTTCGCATGATGGCAGGTGGCGATCATTACGATTCTCATCACGTTTCCTTGGTCACCAGATTATCGTTTCACGAATCACGATTATGTGATATTTCCTAATTACAGCCAACTTTTTATTCCAGAGCTCGAATAGTTACTCGCTGGACGTCCCTAGAAGTGATTCGTATTACTCATATCACATAGGGGAACGGCTCGGCACATCATCTCATAGCTCCCATTTTCATCCCATCAAAAACAAAGCAATGAAAAGGAGTTTGATTTAATTCTTATTTTTGTGATTTTTTCAGCAGTGATCACGTATGTTAGCAAAAAGAAGCAACGAGAATGTCTTTGTTTTGCCTTGAGAAGAATATATAGAAAACGGAACAGTTCCCCTAGTTGGGAAGGTAAAATAAAATAGTAGGTACCATTGATGTATTTCAAAAGGGCGATATTGATTTTACCTTTGAATTTTGATTTGCTTTTCGATGACATGTTTCGTATAGAGAAATTAGAGAAATATTTGTTTTCAAATTAATGCCGAAATCAATAAACCACTAGAATTTAAAATTCATTTATGGTAGCATTATCGACCTTGTTGGTGTCAGTATGCCTTATTCAGTACTCAACAGTTTAACATATACATGATAATAATGTTTCACTTAATCAGTTCAGTGAGATTGTTTGCAAAACAATACACTTTTTTTCTGTCAGAAAAGCTGCAAAAATTAACAATCCATTGATTTTTGTTTTCTACGAAAACAACTTAACGACGTGTTTATAAATAAGATAAAGTTGGTGTTGTTTGCAAATGCTTAATGAATTTTATATCACCCAAAAAGATGTTGACAAGCGAGAGAGATAAAACAAATCGCTGAAGTCATGCATGAGAATCAAATCAAATCATGCATATTTGAGTGGTAATGGCCCCCGTCAGCCGTTTTAATTACCATAATTAAAAATTAGCAGCGACAGTTCTCAACGAATTCGTTTAATGATTATATCAACGTTGTTGCAATCAAAAATCGTGACAAAAATGGTGTATCGAAGAATAATGGTTAGAGCTAGAAAAACGCATTTACCAACAGAATTATTAAATTCGATACGTTACTATTTCACGCCGTATCATGGTTCTGTATTTATATTGTCCTTGTAAAAATCATACTTATACTTTTCCAGAGTGTTTTACGACTTGTGAATATTTTTCCCAATTTCCAGCTCTATATGCTTGAGAATCCATGACTAATCAATTTTATCCCAAAGCATCATTATGTTATTGATTTGGAACGATTTTTCAAATGCATGAATATTGTTAATCGAAAAAGACTTATGGGGTAAGGTTTTGAGAAATTATTTTAGTACATTCCTATTTTTTCGCCGAGATTTTGTCGAGTTTCAGCCAATATGATTTTTATTGCCGATATCTCGGTAAAAGTGACGTTCCTGGTACTGAGATACGGAAAACATGTTGCTGAAAATCAGTAGGGGGAGATCCCTCAGTGCTGGACACATAAGTCATTTAACGAAAAACTCTCTATTTATCCGGATTATGTTTACTTGTATACTATATACATAAAATATGAGTTGACGATTTATACGATTTATACAAACTATATTTGACTATTTGAACACGTTTTCCGACGATACATTTTGATGATGAATTTTGGAGAAAAATTACACAATACGGAAAAGTGTCCCCAAGTACCGGACGCTATTGCATCTTGTTCAAATATGACTAAGTTCCTGTTACATGAGAAAAGTAATCATTTAGATTCTAAAAGTCATCATTTAGATTCTAATTAGCAAAAACAAAAAATGAAGATGTCATTGAAAAAGGTAGGAATTTGGAGTAGGATGTAAGAAATTTAAGTGGAGAGTCAAATAAGCTCTACTAACCCTTTTTAATATCTACAGCTTAAAGCAAGTAAAAATATTATATATTAAATTTTAGAATGGTAATGGTGTTTATAAAAAATATTTGAAACATAGTGTCAATGCAGTACAGAATTGTTTATAGAATTTGACAATGTAAAAGAAAATCACAATTAGAGAAAAAAAATTTTCAATACTATCATTTTTGGAAAAAAAATATTGATAAATAAAGCAAATCAATAAATACATCTCTAAAAGGAATGTAAAGAGATGAAAATGAGCTTTTTAAATTGAAAAAAGGTGTTGACGTAACAGTCACTTAAAATAGTACACATCATAAATCTTGCAAATGTAAAGAATGTTCTATAACGCCTGAATAATCGTTTTGAATACATACACTCTGTATTATTCGAACAATATTCCTCATTGTGTCCATCAGTGACATAGCCAGAAAGAAAACGGGTAACACACTGTACACACAATGTTGACCTCAGACACAGCACCATTCATTTAGATTGTCTTTCCAGTGGAAGAGCTTCTCTTCAATGGAATCTTCCCTTTCAACAATAGGACAAAACGACTTAATATTACCTTTTATCAGTGATTCAGGAGAACCGCTTCTCCGGTCACTGATGGCAGTGGCCGGAGAAAATATTTAATCAAAAATATCATTTGTGCATTGTTCCAACTTCCAGCCAATTTTATCATGAATGAAATCAACGTCGTCTAGTGCTCTCTGTGGGATTTGCTTTTCAAACCGGTTGGTTACCAACTTGGCAACAAGTGGGGATTCAATATCGTTACATTATGCTGTAGAATTTCTCGCAGTTTTTTTTTTGCTAACTACACTTGATGCAGCATTACATTTCCATTGTGCTGTAAAGGGTGTGTTCAAATTTTCGAACCTGAAACATAAAAATTACGGTTGGTCGAACGCATTTTTTTTAACAAACATTAAATTGTGTTTGACAAATTCCTTACACGAAAGCAGTACGATTTTCATGACCGGCAAATTCGTAATTATTGTGATTGAGCCCAACCGCGCAAAGTATGAAACTAGTTGCCATTCAACGGGGGTTTGGTTTACTATCTAGGTCAAGAGAGATTACTCGTTAAGCTCTCCCATTGTCGGAAGACATTCTGTTATTTAGCTTAAAATGTTAAACAGAGCTGTTCCCAATCCGCAGACGTCGCATTATTTTTGTCCTCAAATTTTTATAAAAAGATGGGTTTGTTTGCACATTGTAGGTCTTTAATAACTCGTAAATCAATAAAATATTAAACTTTTTTGTAATTCCTGATCATAATACCCATTGGCGTATGTATGTCGTAATTTAGAACAGATAAAAATAAAGTAGTTTTATACGGATGAGTAGTACACTCTCCTTATGCCAAAATTTGTTCATTACAGCAGTAATTTTGGATTTTTACTACGTGCAATCACAGTAATCTGAAACTCTGACAAGAACTTTCAATGAGTTCAAGCGTAACACCAGGTTTTCCATGAAAGTAGCTAAGAAGCTTCCTTTAATGTCCCCATATTTTATCTTTTGGCAATTCCGGATCATAATACCTGGTTTTACAGTTCGTGTTTGAGTGATAAAATCTTCTCTTCTTGTATGGCTCTACATTCCAACTGGAACATGTCCTGATTTTCAACTTAGTATTCTGTTGGCATTTCCACAGTTATTAAAATTGTAAGCTTATCTATGCCCGCCATTGCGTGATTATGTATCTTGTGTGGCAAGTACAATGGATACACTTTCCCCAGGGTGTCGAGAAAGTTTCCAAACCGAAAACATCGTAGACCGGATCGGGAATCGAAATCGCCATCTCCGGTTTGTTAATACTACGCCTTTGTTCGTAAGGCTAATTGGAGAGTGATGTAACAGCCATACCAATGAGGTGAGTGCTTCAATGGCCGTTATAGCACTCAAATGAGTTGCATAAAACGCATTATAGAACTCATTTTGTTGCAACATGACTATAGTCATGTATACATTTTGTTCAATTAGCCTGGGTGGGTGTTCAAATATTGTACTCTGTGCGACGCATAATAAATGAAATATTTTGATGGACATATCTTAAAAAATTTGCTATAGGCAGACTCAGTTATCGCTTCATGGTTTGTCGAGATGTGTAATTGTTTTCTGTACCAACATGATTTTTTGTCAATATGTCATTTTTTGTGAAGTAAATCAGACTAGACTTTTTTGAGTCCGATTTATCACAATAAAGCTCCTTTTTCGTTATGGAAAATAATAAGTGTATGTAAAACGTTGCAAAACTCGATGCGCGACTACAAAGCAAGACCATGCTGAGGGTGGCTGGGTTCGATTCCCGGTCCCAGTATAGACAATTTTCGGATCTGGGCATAAAAGTATCATCGTGTTAGCCTCATGATATACGAATGCAGAAATGGTAACTTGGCTTAGAAACCTCGCAGTTAATAACTGTGGAAGTGCTCAATGAACCCTAACTTGCGAGACGGTAATGTATCAGTATGGGGTGTAATACCAATGAAGAAGAAGAAGAAGAAGACGAAGTCCAAAGATCCTACAACTTGCCCACAGGTGGTCCGACTTTACTCCGACCGAACCAAAGTTTCTGGGGGCGTGGTCAAAGTTGTAAATACAACATGTCGGAACGCGTATGCGGCCCCTAAGTTTTGCTACTTTTCCTGTTTCTATGGGATTTCCTGAACCGGTTACAAGGAGCCAGTAGAATAAGAAAAAAATATTTGAAAATCATGAAGTTCCATTCTCATATTGCGTGAATAGGGCTAGTTTCATTTTTTGTCCTTATAACATTTACCAAGGGACTTGCAATGTTTTACAGCAGTGATACAGTAGGAATTGTAATGATTTACAGCAATGATAACAATTTACTTACAATTTCATTGAGAGTACTCATTCAACTAATTGAGAGTACTCATCAGTAGCTACTCTCAGTGAATTCCTTCGGGAGCTTCATCCGTAGTAAACTAATTTACCAAATTCTGAAGAAACCTTTTGCTATAATGACATCGACATTTTGATTCCAGGAAACCAGAAACTTGTACGAATGCAATGTTGGGGAAGAAGCGAAATAATCAAGATGTCAGGGGCACAAATGGTCGTGGTTCTGCCAAACCGGACCAAGCGGCTTTTTTTTCTGACTTGCGATAAATATTTTGTGCGCAAAGGGAAACGGAAATCGTTCCATGTTAACATTTGTTGTAGGACATCCTCTGTAAAGGGATTGAGGAATATACTATAAGATTCCGACCACTTCGAAGTGTTGGACTCAACTAAGTTCAACAGTGCCTTCAAACCAATGACAGTCGAGTCAAGTTCGAGACACTGAATACGGCCCTACTGTTGTGGTCGAAATACATTTTTATGAAGAATACAACGTGGTGGTATTAAATGGAATAGTTGAAACTCGTCCTATGACAAGTATGACAAATGAAGACAGAGTTTGATTTTTCTCGATCCGAATAAGTCCGACCATCGACCGACCCAATTCATAATTTCCCATAAATTCCGTTAAACTCCAAGGGTTTTTCAGGAACTTCTTGAATATTTTGGAATCTAGTAGTAGTCGTATTACATATTAACTTATTAAGGACTTATCAAAATTAATTTATTGGCTTTTTTCGGTGATAGTTATACTACTCAATGCGAAAGGGAGTAGATGAAAAAATGAAGATACAGATTCGATTGACACCGCAAGCGAGCGGCAAGTGTGAAATGAATGGAAACTGAAAATTAGCAGAGGGCCATATATGAGAGAACAAGCAATGTTGAAATCGCTTTTATTCTGCCTAACGTCCACCCAGGAACGGCTTGGATAGTGACGCGGTGATCAATGTACCAAGACAGAGATCTGAGATTTGTTATTTGTATTTTATTTGTCACGTTTACTCTAACCCCAAGATCGACGAACTGAGATGATGTCTGAATGTGTGCAATGTACTAAATTTTGTAGACAAACTTTTTGAATCCTGTCCCCTGTCCCATTGTTAAATTGCTATTAAAAATTGATCAGTAGAGACCAACGGACTCAGAAGTTATGACCAAAATATTAGGCAAAATACGCCAAAACAAACTTACTCTCATGCACGAGTAAATAAAAACAATTTGTAATTGGCAATAAAATAAAACTAGAATTAGAAATTTTCCATAAAACATAGTAAATTGTCAATAAATAAATCCGGATGTATGCAATAAATACATATTAAATTTCCATAAATAATGAAGAATTTTCCACGAAACAAAAATATATTTAGAAAACTAAAAGCAAAAATTGCAATTATAAAAGAAGAACTTTCCATAAAGAAATCAAAAAAATTCATTGAGGTAATACAAAGTTTCTATGAATAAATCAATACTAGCAATAAACAACTAAAAAAAATTCTCAAAAAAATTTTAAAAAAATCACAAAAAGTCAATAAAAAGTAATATAAAAATAAGAAAATTTCCACAAAAAATAGAAAAATGAATGCCTCTAAAGAAGGGGTCATCTATGGATATAATGCTCAATTTTATTGCTTTTTTTTTATTGTCATCAGGATTCAAATTGAGCTGATTACTGGAAATCCACCAATGCTTACGTAATTTCATGTACGCTTATGGACGAAACCAACATCTTCAATTGCCAACGGTACGTACGCGCTCGAGTTCAAGGTCTTCTCCGATGACGCCGCCTGTTAATCGCAAGATTTTCCGGAAGGATTGACTGTAACCACGGGCAGGCGATGATTCTCACTTTGAGCGATTGATTATTTATCCTTGCGATGGATGAACAATTGGACAATCTTAAGAAGTTCTACTACAAATGCAAATAGTTTACCATGACGGATCCCTACAACAAACTTTCCCCAATTCCACTACATGTGAGAGTGCAGAAGACTCTTCGGCTTTTATTTTATAGAATTTGTTTTAAATCAAATTCCTTCCCAATTCCCAACTGACCTGCACTCGGACTCAGCCGGCGCCAGCATGCCCCACACTATAGGATTACAAGTATTTACACACTAAGTATGCTTACTAAACCCGAGCATCATTTGCTGGTTCTTTGTATAATTACTGCTGATTCGGCAAATAATTAAGTAGCAGCCGCGAGCGGTCAATCATGCTCATGCTCAAAGATAATGTTGAAACAATTCGTGGTTATTCTGGAAGCGATTATAAACATTGTTTATAGACAACAATTCTCAGACATGGCTACATTAATACAGCCTGTGATAAAGATTAATAAAATAAACTAGACCTTAAATAATGTAAATCCAACACATCGCCAATCCATAGAACCAGTCTGAAGTTGTGGGTGGAAACCATTATTTACTCACAATAAATCAAAGCGCAATATGCTAAGCTGTATGAATCACCGCAACTGTTCAATTTAAACATGCAAATGTGAAATCTAATGACGCCAATAGCACCAGTGCAGTGCATTGGAAGAATCATCCCAGCCAAACCAAGGGAAGAGAAGGCAGCAACACACACGTCTGGTTCAATCAGATACATTGAAGCGCATATGTCGGTACGGATCAGGGCTGCAAAATTTTCTTAAATTTTTTGCTAGATAGGTAAATGATCAATAGTCTAGAAAATGAATCAAAGAAAGAGCAACTACAACCCTGGACGCAATTTATCATATGGAAGGAAACGTCCTTGTCGCCACAAAACGAGTCGCTCCGCAGTTTTGCAAGGTACTGCGAACAGCACATCCACGTTGCGGTTGGTTATGGCCATCCAACCCACTTGTTGCTATGTTTACACTTGTGCCGCCAGCAGCAAGTGTTTAGATATGTATATAAATATAAAGCTAGCGACGATGACGCTGCGAAGTAAATTCGATTTACAAATCAGCAATACTAATGTGATCAGTCAGCCGGTGCCTGTAGGATCTGAACGGAAACTGCAAACTTATTTTATATCGCTGCATTCGGTGTCTACAGAGCATCCTTATGATGACTGACTGATCTATTTTCGGAAATACGTAATCTAATAAGCACAATAATTTTTATCAACCATCGCAATCAAGATACAACCATATCTGAAGTATGCTTTGCTTATGGCGCACTACTGAGGCGTACCGGTTTATGTTGTGAATGAACTTGTCCGTGTCGTGTGCTTCCGACAGACACCCACGCATCTTTGAGCGAGCACAGTAGTGATACAATTTGCTCGTATCCCTATGAAGCAACAACTTGTTGAATACTAATTCATGGGTGGGTGAACCTGAATTATAGTTGCATATTTTGAAGATTTTGCCGCCCTGACTATATTAATTTGATGGAAAGTAGTTATGTTAGTAACATAGTTTCATAAATTCCATATACATATTTCGATGTTGACAGCTTATTTTTCTTGGGATTTAGGAAATTCAATGTCGAAAAAAAATCACAAATTTTCAGTCCAAATGTTGACGTTGACCAGAATTAGAGTTTCTATGTATTTGAAAGTTTACATTGTTGACAAAGTTGACATTTACACCAACTTGGTTTCCCGTTAATTCCATCATGATAATCTAATAGAGAATGTTATCGGCATTTCCTTTTACTATTCGTATTTAAGAGTTTGTTGAATTATCAATATTATTTGATTTTCGGTTCAGTCACCACAGTAAATGTTTCAAATTTACATAAAAAGAAAGATGTATTGTGAAAATCGTATTAAAAGTAGATTAATTGAGGCGGATAGATTCCATTACTTCAATCAATTCACAATATCATCGATATTCTCATTCCATTTGGTCGCAGCAAGTTGCATTCGATGGAAAATTTTATAATGAGTTTTACACCAATGTGAAAAATAAGAGCTATCCACCTATCAGTGATAGACAAATTAGACTTTTATTATATGCATTTCAATTCTATCAAACGCACGAGAAAGGCTACAACACCGCTAGATTTAAAATCAGTGATGATTCAGTTTCATTGTAAGTTTTTGAATTTTAAGCAAAATAGAACACACACGCTAGTTTCCTCAGGAGTGCTATATTCATGTTTGAAAAAAATCCAATTTAATTGAATAATTAATTATGTTGCTGCCAAAAAGACGACGTACTTGCAAAGTTGAATGATCCGTTAATAAAATTACGCATCCATAGGGGAAACTGGACACACATGATCCCCACTTTTTATTTCGGATGTTTCTCGATGTAAAATGCTTATATTTATACGATTTAAGATGAACTTGATGAACAATTTAATTAGTTATTCAAAAACATCATCGGAAGAAATTATTTTTTCATGAAAGTTATCAAAAAATCTATTTTTCTAAAAGATAGAAAATTTGACATTTTCAAAACTTGCGGGAGACTTGATCCCCATATCGGGGGAAATGATCCCTTTATGAGCTGAATATATTTAGGTTCTTTCAAGCCTGATAAAGACCAAATTGGTTTGTTTTCAAATCCTAACAACTATTTATAGTTTAACGTGAAAACAGTATGGCAAAAATTAAAAATATTGTTGGTGTTAAGTAAGGCAAGTATTTTGGTTCTCCAATTATAATTTTAAAAATAAGCCGCGCTTAAAAACCTTTCCCCCACTTAAAAACATATCCCAGTGTGCCTATTTCGGAATAAACCAAAAATGTCTTTGATGCATCGCGGCCGCCAGCCTACTACCAATACCACGATCGTGATCCTACCAGGCTGGTGATTCCATAAATCAATGTGGTACTGTCACTCATGCTTGAAGCATTGTATTTACGTGTATATTATTAATACATGAATGCGATTTCTTTTAAAATACTGAATAGCGATAGGATTAACCTATTGTTAAAACGTTTTAAAGGAAGACAAACAGGAAGACTTGCGATAAAATACGATGAAAATAGTATTTCTAAATAAACTTAACCCATTTATAAAAGAAAGTACTATTGAAAAGTAGATCTAACAGTACTGATTTTACACCCGGTTATTTCGTAAGTGTTTTCAAAACTTCAGTTAATTTTAGATTGAATATTATGCTATTTAATTTACTCGCATTTAATAAAACTAATCAAAGTTAAGCATGTTTACCTAAACTTTGTTCTAGGTAATGAGATAAGGCTATTGGCAAATTCAAAATACGCGTGTGATTGAATAATAAAATTGTAGGAAGTACCTAAATAAATCTATTTTAACTTTTAATAACGGAAACGAATCATAACAGATCAATAAGTTGCATGTAATACAATAATATACAAATGCAATGGAATACAACAAACGCCTTAATGTAGGCAATATCGGGATCAAGTGTGTCCATACTGTGGGGGATCAAGTGTGTCCATGTTGAGTATTTATCTTGGTTTATTTATCCACTCAATTTGAAATGAGCAATAATCAATTTAATGAGCTTATTCAATTCTGCAATAATAAAACTGCGTCCAGTATAAATTTGACACGTTTTGGTTGGATATATTCAAAGTTATTAAACTTTCTACCTTTGCAGAATAAAAGAATTGAGAACGCTAAAATATTAAAACCTTTCTAAAACGCATATTCATAAAGGAACTAACATCAAATGTAACTCAGATTCAATTATTTGTTTAACGGATCTTTTTACACAAATCAGTGGTATAAAAATTTTATTAGGTTTCGAGAAAACAGGGGGGGATCATGTGTCCCCGGGGATCACGTGTGTCCAGTTTCCCCTACACTAAAGCAACTGAAAAATATGTGAATCTCGTGATTCATTTGTGGTTCAAATCCGTAGAAACTCACCTGTCATAAGACGAGTTTATACAATCCCATTGAATTCCACCACTTAATTGTATCTTGACAGATACGTATTTCGACCTCAAAAGTAAGGCTGTCTTTAGTGTCTCGTACTTGACTCGACTTTTCACCTGTCATAAGACGAGTTTACACAATCCCATTGAATTCCACCACTTAATTGTATCTTGACAGATACGTATTTCGACCTCAAAAGTAAGGCCGTCTTTAGTGTCTCGTACTTGACTCGACTTAGTCGCCTTATTGCATAGAGGCAGGACTCGACTAAGTCGAGTCAAGTACGAGACACTAAAGACGGCCTTACTTTTGAGGTCGAAATACGTATCTGTCAAGATACAATTAAGTGGTGGAATTCAATGGGATTGTGTAAACTCGTCTTATGACAGGTGAAAACATTCCACTAAAAAGCTCAAAATAATTTTCTTACCGTAGAAACTGTTTTTTGCTTTCCCTTTAACTAGTCGTGCGGAAAGGTAAAAAACGACACAACCACTTGGTGCTTCAGGAATCTTCCATTAATGGTACGAATCTTGTTATCACTGTCGTCGTGCTCTATGTGGCAACGCAATCACAGTTGGAATAATGCGACAAGATTTGTCCCTGACGTCTGGATCGGCAACCCAAACAGAGAGCCTCTTTGAAATCATTCCCCCCTCTTCTTGCGACTTTTTTTTGTGTTTTGCATCGTGACTATCTATCAAGTCAAGGTGATTGGTCCCACATAGAGGCAGGATACTACTTACGTTGATTATAATTTGAGACAGCAAAAATTACTGAGCTTCATTTGAAAATTTAAGAGAATTTTGTCAAATTTTTCCTTCTTCACTTGTTGATTTTTCCTTAATTTATTATCTAATGTTTTTACCATTGTCTCATTGAAGTAAGAAGAAAAGGAATTGATGTAATATCTGTGAGTAATTTGCATGTTAAAATAATTTTACGGAAATTATAATCTCTCATTTCTCAAGTCGAGTCAAGTACGAGACACTGAAGACGACCTTACTGTTGATGTCGAAATACGTATCTGTCAAGGTACAATTAAGTGGTGGAATTAAATGGGATTGTACAAACTCGTCTTATGACAAGTGAAGACATTCCAGCTTTTTTGAGCTTTTTAGAAAGCTCAAAATAATTTCCTTAATCTCATTTTTTTTTCTTGAGAAATCCTATACCACTGCTCGATTGTAAATTGACAGAAAAAGAGTCTCGAGATAGCACCTACTATTAAAGTTTGTCTTTTTCTTCTCTGGCATTACATCCCTCCACTGGGACATTGCAGCCTCGCAGCTTGGAGACGTTTGATTTGGACACGACAATATTATGAAGCTAAATGATACTCTTATGATCAGGAAAGTTGAGGAAATTTTCAACCCGAAAATTTCCTAGACAGAACCGGGAATTGAATTACAGCACAAAGGACTTAAAATAACAGTAAGTCATTTAGAATCACAATATATGTTTATTCGCACAGCCACCTTCATCATGGTCTTGCTTAATAGCCGCACAGCTTATTACCAAATGCAGCAATGAGTTGTAATAAAATATATTTTTCAGACCTAGTTTCTTGTGCACAAGCACAATTAACGTACCGCAAAAAATCCCTCTCCCCCCTCTCCCATCCATTTAGGCGAAATATATGTTGTTATTAAATTAGGCATCCATAAGGCGAAATATATGTTATTATTGAACGCTAATGAGTTTCATTCAAATCAATGCCTGACTTAGTTAGCTCTGGATTAATAAATATCGAGGTCTCTGAAAATTACGAGTATGCTACCAGCGTTACGATAGTTACTAACCATGTTGCAATAGATATTCAATTCGACGATCGCCTGACAGATAGGCAGGTTGACGTACAGTGCCTTTTGGTAGGCAATTAATTTGTCTCTTAACTCGTCCAATCGCCGCGCCGTTGGAAATTGAGTAGTTTTATCTTGTTTAAAATATTTGAGTCTGAAAATATTTCCTTATGATTAAGGAAGGGTGAACATCTCACTGTAGGTGGATTAATCTGGGTTTTATATTTCATCAAGCAGAACATTGTATTAATGCAAATAACGTATCCAATTTTGATTCTTTTTAAAGAAAAATTGTAACGATCCATAAACACCCACTCCAGTGTCACAATAAGTAAGTGTTGCTCAAACCCTCCCCCTCAAGCGTTACGTAATGTGTGTACAAAGCCTAATAGTACGTTTAACCAACGAGCTTTATCAAAAATCCCCTCCCTGTCTGTCTATCTATACTTAACCAAATCTAAATCAATTACCTACCTCTAATTGGGTGAAAAAGCATTATCAACGTCTTTGATGTTATTACGAAATTGGCGAGCAATAATAAATTGGGCGAGGCATATTGACATTTCCAATCGGTCACGGAGTCATTCCTTATCACAGAAAGCGGGTACCCAGGTGGAAAATACCACGATACATGGGCACAAATAACGGTTAGTTTATCCTACTACAAATCAGATTTCACTAATTGGGTCGAGCGTTGAGATTGTGGCTCAACCAACGAATCACGATTGTACTACTTAGGTTTAATGGCACCAAGATAGTCAGTGAAAAAGGGAAACTACTCTAATAATAAAGGTGTAATAAGTTGAAAATTAACAAGGATTTTTTTTCATGATCGAGCAACAAAATATTGTAAAGAAGCTGTCTCTACTTCAATAATGTTATTTTTGTTACTTCCAACTTAAAGATCAGGAACAATATAATCATTGTATCGACTAGTAGTTGTTTGTTCAAATATATTAAAACGGTTTAGGAAATTTTGTATTTGAAAATGAGCAAACGTTCCCATCATGAGCATTTGTAATGTGACAAGTAACATGTAGCCGGTCCCCTACATTTTCAATTGGAAATGAAAATGCTTCTATTTCCGCTTCCACATGACCAATGGTGGGGCACCAGCATCTTTGGCGTAAATGGTTAATTTATAATTTGGCGTCAGCAGATAGAACTATAATTGAAGGGGTTAATCAGTCAAGCGATAAATCAATTTGAAAAAATGTCATACAGTTTCAAATATTACGAAATTTAAATTGCATTTTTTCGTCTATAAATAATTCAGTAATTTATTGAAAAGGTCTGTAGGAATTCTTTGGAATGTTTAAAAAAAATCAATTCCTGGAGTTCCTGAGAAAAAGTATGATCATGGATAAACTGTGATCGCGACATTTTGGAGGGCTTTCTAGCAAGATTCAAAACCGTATTTAACACTTGTCCAAAAATCTTCGGATGTTCTCAAGAACTCCTAGAGAATTAACTTCTGATATTTTTCCTTAAATATTTTAATTAATTCTTTAGGAAATACCTTCAAGAATGATTCCAGAAATTCCGGCTAGCACACTTCCGAAAATTACTTCAGGAATTCCTTCGGATTCCATTCCCTCGGAAGTTTATCCAGTAATTCCATCGGTATTTCCTCACGAATTTCCGATCGAATTACTAATAAAATTTTCAAAGAGCTTTCTGATGGAACTTCCGACATTCTTAAATTTCTCCACGTATTTCTTTGGACATTATTCCGAGAATTATTTCGTAATTTCTTCCAGGGATTTCTCCAATAAATCCTCCGGAAATTACTTCGGAAATAAACCCAGAAATTCCTTTGAAAATTTCTCAAGACATTCCTTCGAGAATTCAAAGAAGGAATTTTAAGAAAATACCGAAAAATTTCTTTAGAAATTCTTTTAGAAATTCCTTAGAAAATTCCTTTGGAAATTTCCTTGAAATTCTTTTGAAATTATTTCTCGAAAATACCTAAGGATTTGCTTCATGAATACCTGAAGAAATTCAATCGTCTAAGACGAGTTAAGTAATTCCATTTAATTCCACCAATTATTTCAATATCTTTGCAGATACGTATTTCGACCACAACTGTGTGGTCGTCTTCAGTGTCTCTCGTACTCGAAATAATTGGTGGAATTAAATGGAATTACTTACCTCATCTTAGACGGTTGAATACATTCCACTAAAAGAGCTTTAAATATTTTTTCTGAAGAAATTGCTTTAGAAATACCTTCCGAAATTCTGGAATTTCTTTACAAATTTCTTCGGGACATGTTTTAAGATATCCTCCAGAATTTTTTTTTCGAGAGAATTACGAGAGGATTTCTGTTTGACCTTTTTCCTTGAGATTCCTTCGGAAAATTTTCTGGAAAAGCTTTAGAAATTTCACCGGAAATGTCTTAGAAGCTTCCTCCTTTTAGTAAAACTATTCAAAATTTCTTCCGAAACTCCTGCAGGAATTATTTATTGTTGGAAGATTTTTGAAGAATGTATAGAAGAATTAAATAAGAAATACTAAAGGAATTTCCAGATGAATTTCCGGAAAAAACGAAAGAATACCTAAAGAAATTTCAAATGTATCCCAAGAATTTCTTCCTAGAGGTTCAGAAGGGATTTCCTAAGGAATTTCTGGAAAAATTCCTGAAATAAGTGCTAAAGTACACAGATAAAAATATGTTGTGATTTTAAATGTATTTTCATGCACATATTTGGAGCATGCAAATAAACGCAAAATTCAATAGATATTACTGTTCTTCCAAATCAAAATTAGTTTAAACTGTGCTTGCTTGTAGAATTCAACCAAATTCAATTGAATTTCAAATGTTTATTCGCTTGTTCGGATCAGTTGCAATTTTCACGTCGTTGAAATTTCAAAATTATTTGTTGTGTAATTTCTTAAAAACAGTTCGAAAGAATTCCTAAACCAACTTGCTCAGGAATTCCTGAAATAATTTCCAAAGGAATTGATAAAGAAATGTAGGAGATTCCGACCAAATTTCCAAAAAAAAATTCAAGGAATTTCCGAAGAAATTTCTAAAAGAATTTCCTAGTCTAGTCTACCACTTTTCTTGTCAATATTTATGTTTGAAGCACATCATAAATGTAGTTCAAACTAGCAACCCTATAACCAGAGACCGGCGGAGTGAAAACTGACGAAATGCCAACGTATGAAAATGCATGAAACCATGAAAATAATACTGGCATCACTTGAACTTTTTGCTTGCTTCTTATGGATGCAAAAAGTAAACAAGTCGAATTGGAACCGCTTTTGATGGTTCGATTGGAAACAAGATGGCGTCTTCGCCGATCTCTTATTGTAGTATTTCTAGTTCAAACATGAAAGCGACTAGGCCTACTGTGCAGCGTTGTTGATAAAACCTGTAATATTCAATTCTTAGCTCGATTTTACATTCAAACCATAGAACATCTCGTACCAACCGCTCCTATTACTTTATTAGGTAAACGTTGTTGATTCATTCGCGGAGAATTTTTGAAAAAAATAATTGAGGCATTTTGTAATGAATCGCGGGAGGAATTTCCGATAGAGTACTTAAAGAAATTTACGATGGAATTCTAATGACTAATAGAATTTATTCCAAGAGGTATTTTTTATTAAAAAAAAAACTCAAAGGTGCAGCCCAATCGGGTTGTACGCAAAGGTGACGTAGGACTACGTAGCTATACGAAATGGATGGTATTTGCCATAATAATTTGTGTCTCTTTATTAACATTGAGCAAACTGCTCGGAGGTCAACTGAATCAAGAAGGCGAATAGTTGCTTCCAGTTGGATGGACTTTGAGTCTCTAACCATGGAATTAACATGACTAATCGGCCGCATCGCCGCTGAAGCCACTCGACTGGATTTCAGTGGAGGATATCACAATCCTAGAAGACACCATCCTCAAAAATGTCCGAAATAAAGGAGAAATAAGCAGAATCAGTAGTGTCATGAAACCAAACGCAAATATATTTATTTGCAAAGTTTGGTTTTCGCCCGCGAGGGGAACGTACGTGGCAAAGTGAGGAGAACTTCAAGAATTAATTACACATGGCGTCTTCATCGATTTGGCTGTCATTGGCGTAAGCAAAATTTTCTTTTCAAATTTGTTCCTGTTAGTCATTGGAATTGAAATCAGTTTTTTCCGAGCCACCATTTTATACAAATGAAGGTCAATTCGAGATAAATTTTCTTCAAAGTGCAAAGCTTAATCGTTATGCGACAGCAGAAAGCTACTCTTCGGTAACAGAATCACAAGCACTCGATGGAAGGGATGATGCAATAAATTTGTTTGAATGGATGGAATTGCTCACAGCTTTGCTACTGGTGCTACCCATGCCTTCGTGCTGCTGTGTCCGCTCCGCTGCATAAAATCTTGTTCAACCGCTCTTTGCGAAATCCTGATCAAAATGGCTCGCGCGCGCCGGAAAGCAGCTTTCTTGTATTCAATGACTTAGGCCAGTTAGCCCCGCCCCTTTGAGATATGATGTAAAAGTAAATATAATGTGCACTCATAACGATTAATGAAGGTGCGGGGCTAATGGAATTACTTCATTAGATATAAGAAAGCTGCTTTTCGGTGCGCGCGAGCCATTTTGATCGGAATTCCGCAGACAACGGACCGTTCAGAGAATGACAAATTTTAAGAATCCTATGATATTTTCTCGCAAGAATCTGAATTTGGTTAAGAGCTGTTGTTTATTTAAGATGCGTATTGTTGCGTGGAATAACAACTCAAGACAAAGTTTCTTCATAATACAAAACATTATCTCTTGGCATCTGTCTATCCGAGTGACGTGAGGGTGGTTGGTTGCTGTAGAAAGTTTCCAGTGATGTGGCGTCTTCATTGATTTTATACAGAAGCCACTATTTTATACAAAATAAGGTTGATCCGACTATCCGAAATAAACTTTCTTCAAAGTGCAAAACTCAATCGTAAATAGCGAATTTGATAGCGCGTCGGAGGGAGATTATGTAGTAAATTTTAATGGATGGAATCACTAGCAGCAACCAAGCTACCACGCCAAACCCGATGACACCGAAACAGTCCATTTTCGCAATTAACTCTTTCTTTTCATAAAATGTTTATCCTGAAAAGAACCAATTTTTCTTTTCCCGATTTTCCAACCAACTGACACCACAATTTGTAATAAATTTTCAGCATCGGCACTGGCGGTGCGGGATCGCCACAGTGCTATTTTTATGGTCAACCCTTTCTTCATATGAAATACTGGTTCGTTGAGGTTGAATGCAGCAACACATCGAGCACCACCACCAATGCGATGGATTTCCTTTGAAAATGTTATAAGCGCCTCCGTGATGCTGTGTCCGCTCCGCTGCGATCTCTTTGATGCGTTCGCTCTGCGTGAAACCTTGTTCAAACTGAAGATTAGATCCAAACCCGCAAGTGATTGATTTTTGATGTCTGTGCTAGTGATGCATGTACGTGATTGGTTGGTTGACCTATTTCTAAACTGTTTATCAATTATCGATAATAAATAGTTAAAAACCAGTATTTTCAAATAAATACAAAGAAGCGTTGACTCATCCTTGATCGAATGGTCCAAAAAAATTGAAAATTCATCGAGAAACGGCTTAGATATTGAAGTTTAAAGTCTATCATATTTTCGTGACGGTCTCCGATTTTCGCAATCGTAAAGTGTACCCCAATATAGAAAACACAGACGTAGTCCTACGTCAAAATGTCTGAAGGATTTTTTAACGAACCTTTGGATAAATTCATCAAATATCACCTGGATGAGTACTTTAGGAACTTTTTTGAGAAATTTCCGAAGCAACTCCTGAAGAAAATTCCCAAGGAACTCTTGAGAATATCCGAAGAAGTATGATGATGGATCGACTGCAATCCCGATACTTTTGTTTTTCTTGGCATGAAGTCTTAATTCCAGATTCAAAACAGGGTTTTGTTTTACTACTGTCCGGATTTTTGAAAGATTTCCCGGAGAAAAACCAGATGTTCCTGAAAAAATTCTTGCTGGAGTTTCTGGTGGGTCACGTGCCTTAGCTTAACTTCGCCATCGTCAGTGATTATAAAAATTGGCGGAAAACAGTATTTTTTCTTCTTAGAACAGTAATTAAATTTCGAGGAAAATATTCGATTTAGTGGGTCACGTGACCCATTGTGGGCAAGATTGTATTATTGATTGTAAAAAAACTTTCTTCTGGAAGGAGATTCTCTAATCATCCTGTGGATTTCGCAGTGTCATTGTTTATGGAACCATCCCACCCATTTTGGCCCTTCAAACAGGAGTCTTATGAAATGACACAAGAATATAAACAGGATCAAATCGTTTGTCATATATGACTAGTACTATAGACAGGTGCCTTGTTGCAATAGATAGTAGAACCATAGACTGTAGCCATCATCATCAAATAATGTTTGACATAAATGCCGAAATACCTGAAAATAAAGTTAGCAATAAGCAAAGGCAGTTTTTAATGTATAAAATAAAGCATTGTTTGCAATTTATAAATAGCTACAGAAGCACGCAAACTTGATTTCTTGATGCTTTTTTTCGATATTTAAAAAAAATGCTTTCACTTGTCAAAAAAATATCTGAGGTCGAAAAATGTATGCTTTAATCAGTTAGTACGATAATTTCAACCTAGTAGCAGATAATGAAAATTAGTCAACGTGTGATAAAGAATCTAATGAGAAAATTAATTGATTTGATTTGTTTTGAAATTATTACTGATCTGAATTATCTATGTGATCATAGACGAGCTCGGTTGTCTAGTGGCTACCGCTTCTGCCTTATACGCAGAAGGTCGTTGGTTGAATCCCAGGCTTGTCCCTTTCGTACTTTGTATTTCTATCTTAGTTCTTTCTGTGTTTTACGTGGTAGAACGATTCCTACTGTTTTAAACTTCCACACAATCCCAAAAAACCTCCCGTGGCACCTATGAGAGGGGTCGTAGAGTTCTCTGCATCTTTCTTTAGTAGGTGTCCAATTAACCATCCTTCCCCTTCCTCAGCATTCGCAAGGACGTGGCCAGGACAGATTTCGACTATTGGAGAGTGCATTGCTTCCATCTAAGAGATAGTGATTAGTCCCAAATGATTATCTGTGGTAACGGTTGAAAATGATGCTACAGTGACCTGCATAATAAAAAGCCCACTTGGCGTTTTTCATACAAAATGGTCAACTTTGGAGATCTAGATCTCGATTTTGCTGAAAATTTGACCAGAACTCAGATATAACTTGAATTTTACCACACTTTAGTTTCGACCATATTGATTCATAGGGTAAAAAATTATCGCGGTAATACCGAACAATTTTTTTAGCAAAAAATTGATTTTATAATATCTTGTAAACTACAACTCTTAGTGTACAACTATATAACTTTTTTGTACTGCCAAAATACGCGTTTTCGCTGAATAAGTCAATAAGTCAACCTATGAAATTCCAAATATTTGAAAAATAAATTTTTGCCAAAAAAGTTATTTTGGTATTACCGCAATAATTTTTTTATTGTATTATTTTGAATTATATCTGTCAATTGTTAAGTTCATTGCAGCGCCGCACTCTAGATTATTTTTTGTGCAAAAGCATTGGGCTTTCTCCCAACGCGCCCTAATATTCTGTTTCGACAATTTTTCAACTTTTCCCGTCAAATTTGCATAATTTTGTAGATATAGGTAAACACATCTGACCTCAAGACGAATTGATTAGTGAAAAAATCTTGCAAATCGATTCATAGGTTCATGAGTTATATTGCCTCAAAGAAAATGCAAACTCATTTTTATATATAGAGATTATTTAAAACAGCCTCAGCTGATTCATAGAAAATATTTTACCGAATGAAATTCATATACACCCGATTCTGTTTTTACACGGATTTTTTTTTACACGGCCGTGTAAAAAAATCCCATAATTTTTTTTGCAGAGTTGCTCCATTTTGCATGATTCGTCGAGAAATCATAAAACTTTTTTTACACGGATTTTCAAATTTTGAACTGAAAACTTTTTTTACACGGAACGCATCCCCTGTGTAAAAAAGAATCGGGTGTATAACCACCGGTCCCACTTCGATCTATCTATTTTCTATTTACGCCACATATTCTTGCAATGGCATTGATTGAATTGTGTGCGTAATGTAGAGCTTCCTTCCTAAAGATTGTAAAGATTTTGCCGATGTCGCGCCGTTATTGATTATGATTTATGAATGAGGGAGCTGTTAAAGCATTAACCTCAAGAATCCAAATTCAAGTTGCAACACCTTCATATTTAAAAACCACAATACACCAATAATCATCTTCCGCGAAATAGCAACCAACCTTATTTACAAGTCATACTTTAACTGCAAATACAAGTAACATGAACCGGAGATAAGATCTCACCTGTCAAGTGGGTTAGCAAACTGTTTGAAACGTTTTCACATGTCCCAAGCATCAGCTAATGTGATACGCGTGTGTTAAAATACAAACACGTTTATAAAAACCGCTAAATTTTCCATATGATGTGACAAAAAAAAGGTGATAATTGCTAAGGCAAACCAATTTCAGTTCAATGACAAGTATTCTATAATGAGTGTGGGAAAAAGCTAACATTTAACTGTTTGAACATATTTAGTTACAACGATGGGGTACGTTTCCGGGTTCGAAATCCACTGAACAGTCGGCCCGATATCAATCCAAATCTTAAACAATCTCATGATAAGGTATCAATGTTTTAATTGGATACTCTCGACTTTTGTATATGTATGTTGAACTATTTACCTCAATTTTATACTACGAAAAATTCGTTTGTATTAATATATTACTGTCATAATATACTTACAAAGAAAAATCAATCTGCCAAACCCAATTACAGCCACAAAGCTTAAGTTGCGATTTCAAGCACGCACGCCGATGCTCTTGGGTTGGTAGTCGGATGGACGCGCCACTTCACACAATTTAGCACGTTTCGTTCACTGACTGTTTTGCTTATCCACCTGATTGCACGTTTCCTGTATTAGTGGGACGCGTCCGATTCAATTATTTTTCTTTCACCGTAGTATTTACCACCAGTCCATTAAGTGTTGTCAATATGTAATTGTACAACAATTTCAGTTTGAATGACAACACACTTTCTTCGGCGTGACCATCTGTTGGAAAAACAATAGGATATCAAAATGTAAACAACTAAGCACTACAACAGTTGAAACACAAATGTAGAAGTCTCCGTAGGCGTCGATCCGAGCACAAGGATATATTCAACTGTTTGTATTACATCCAGTGTGTCTTAACGATCACGCCAAGATCTGATAATTCTTCTTGATTCCTAGAGTTATTTTTATCGACCTTAGCATGATTGTATAAGCAAAATCTCTGTCGCACAATGTAGAACTCGGTCATCTACGGCAGAATGAGCTGTATTCAACAGCCGGCATTTGATCGAAGCACAAAAAGCAGAACTTCTCGCCGGCTCACAGCACTGTGTCACCGAAAAAATCAAAAATACTTCCCGCCAGGCGACTATAAAGTGTTCTCGAATAACTGCCTACGATGGTACTAAGGTAATAAATCCACCAACGCTATAGAACCAATTCCGCCAAGACACCAGCCTGTGAACGAACACACCGAGAGCGACTAGATTCACTCTTGCCACGACTGCGATTAAATATAAACTAAAAGATTTTCAATGGACTGCAAGCCGTCAGAGCTATACGCTTCCCAACCGAGCCGTATAGAGTTCGCGTAAAACACATTCTTCCTGCCTCTCGGCTACCGGCCGTGCGATTTTCGAAGCGCACAAAGCAACGGGAACAACAAGGAGCGAAAATCTGCCTTTATTCGGCACCTTCTCCCACAGCAGCACCCCACATGTAGTACAACAGCAAGCCAAAGCCATTCTCCGCGCACGGCCGCCGCACCCAGTAGGGCAAAGCGAGAAGCTGTTGCTTCCTTTGGTTCACGAGCGCGCACATGGCAAACGAGAGTGCGCGCTCTTTTGGCGACATCACTCACCGCCACTACTGTTTGATCATCGACCACAGGCAAACAGACGACAGGCTATATCATTTAAAATATTTAGCCTGTGTAGACGAAGCGGCATAATGAAGTTGGCTGGGTTCAATTCTCAGTTGGTCTTGCTCTTCTTGCTAGTCGCATATCACATGGCATAGAAATGGTCAAAATTAAGACGGTAAAAAGTTCTTCGAGGCCATCCGTTAAGCCACGTAAATGTATGTAAAAAGTAGAGTTTTTTGTATAGACAAATTCCCGAAATAAATTACACATCATAGAAGGTAATAAGAAAGGACTAATGCTTCACAGGAAAATGGTGTAATAAACCATAATGGTAGATCTTCTTCTTCAATGACTCCATGTTCCAACCACAGTAGGTATTCTCTTAGAAGTTCCACAGTGATTAATTCGATTAATTCTATGTAGCAGATATCGTATAAGTATGTACTGTAGAGTTTATGGTTCAAACCTTAGCCTATTATGCTGTGGTTGAGCACATTTGTCGTTGTAAATCTTCAGTAACAACAATAATTGTGCATATTCTATTATTCAACCCAAATAAATGGAATGTATAAATGCAAGCGCTGCATTACCTTCAATCATCGAAAGATTGTAAGGATCAGGGCAAGAAATCGCGAATAGTAGGTATTAGGGTGGTTCAAAAAATCGATTTTGGTCCACAGTGCTCATCTGATTCTTTACCATGTTGTGAGTGTCCTCTGAAAATTTGAGCTAATTTGGATTAAAACTGATTTAGCACAAGCCGTTCCAAGTTTGCATGCAAATTAGTATGGGGAAATTTATTTTTTCATTATACTGTTAATGACGCTTCCTTATTATGCGCAGGTTAAAAGAAAACCTACATAGCTAAAAGGAATACTCAACAGCTTTCACCAAACGAAAACCGCATGTTGATTAACCGCCCCAATAATTAGTAATCGATTTTAAGACATGTTGCGAATCTTTAGTCATGATCGTTAAACTTCTTTGAGGGCATCACTGAAATGTGCAGTGCAACATAGTAGCCTGAATTTGTGCGTGCTATCTTTCGCGCCACGAGCAGCAATGTTGCCTGTTGATGAGTTATGCAATTAGCTCCAGAAAACCGCGGCATAGGTTAAATTCGATTACTAATTATTGAAACGTTTAACTGAGATGCGGTTTCACTGAGTGAAAGCTTTTGAGTATTCCTTTTAGCTATATAGGTTTTCTTTTAACCTGCACTTGATGGGGAAGCGTCCTTAACAGTATAATGAAAAAATAAATTTCCCCATACTAATTTGCATGCAAACTTGAAACGGCTTGTGATAAATCAGTTTTAATCCAAATGAGCTCAAATTTTCAGAGAACACTCAGAACATGGTAAAGAGTCAAATGAGCGCTGTGGAGCAAAATCAATTTTTTTAACCACCCTAGTAGGTATACTCTGGTCACTGGTGCCTGTTCAATACCAGTACCCTTCATGGAACCAGCGAAAATAGCTGTGCGATTTGACACGAATTGGCTGGCATTCCGCGACACGTTTGAGGCACTCGTCGATAAAAACGGAAAACTATCAAACGTGCAGAAGTTACTTTACCTTAGATCAAGATGGAGATCGGAACAGTTTCCCTATCTAATTTTTCCAATGTTAAACTTAAAAAAAAAACAACTTAATTCACCGAGCGGTGATACTGCCTGTCTCGCATTTAGCCAAGACACCAACCTTATATGGCGCTTATTCGATTCCATTCCATTTTCCTAATAACTTTTAAACGCAATGGTCGATTGTTATCAAATTCAATAGTGATCAACAAGGCTTTGTCCACTGTCCACTTTGAATGCAACTTGTTGCGAGAAAATCGGTTAAGAATTACTATATGAAAAGTGGCTAATGTTATTTGGTTTTCATGTGCACACACACACACACATACACACGAACAGACAGACATTTGTTCGGTTCGACGAGCTGAGTCGATTGGTATATAGCATCGTGGGTCTCCGAGACTTCTATAAAAAGTTCGATTTTGGAGTGAAATGATAGCCTTTCGGTACAACTTTGTTGTACGAGAAAGGCAAAAAGAGTTCAGAAGAGTCGTGGACGTAGTGGCTAATTGCGTTACCGAAAGACATATCGTTTGTTTTATTGTCTCGACAAATTTATTCCAAGAAATATTATAACGCCATCGTTAATTTTCATACAAAATAACCATGTTTGGGGATCAATATCTCGATTCCTGTCGATTTGATGCGGACATATTTTGTCTCCGGGCTTAAAATTTTCGTTCAATGGTTGATATTTTTACGCATGTTTAGGCATGTTTTAGGTGGAAAACATTATTTGATTGAAAGGATCAAAAGGGGGAAGTGTGGGGGAGGGTTTTTGTTTAAAAACCGAACAATTCAGTGTAACTTTCAACCCTCTCGACCAATTTCAACCAAATTTTGTACACATGTCAACTATGAGGAGACTACAGCAGAAAAAAGGGTGTACAGCAGAGTGTAAAATATTTTTTTTTGTGAAGTCCTCCTTTCTTCACTTGTCAGCTCACTTCCAGACACATGCATAGTCGGCTCTGGAATGTCAATATTCGGGTGAATATTAGGCACACTCAGTGACAGTCGAATGAATGAATTGATGATTCTATCACAAACGCCCGAATGACACTCGCCCGAATTCCATTCGCCCGAATGATAAACACCCGAATGTAACAGTCGCCCGAATTCCATTCGCCCGAAAAGATCAAACGCCCGAAAAGACCATTCGCCCGAATGGACCACTCGCCCGAACGGACCACTCGCCCGAATGTACCATTCGCCCGAATAGGTCATATATTTATGCATACCTTCAGATTCTATAACAATATGTTATTTTTCCTAATCATATTAAAAGAAAAAATATGCCAATCACCTGCATTATATGAACGTACCAGTTTGTCCAGTTTTTCATTCTTGGAGAGAGGGAAGGAAGAAGGAGAAAAAGGAAGAAAAAAAGAAGAAAGAAGGGAGAAAGAAGGATGACAGAAGAAAAAAATAAAAAAGAAAGAAGAAAAAAGAAAAAAAAGGAAGAAACAAGGAAGAAAAAATGAAGAAACAAGAAAGTAAGAAAGAAGGAAGAAAGAAGGAAAAAAAGGAAGAAGGAAGGAAGAAAGGAAGAAAAAAGAAGGAAGAAAGAAAAAGAAGAGGGAAGAAGAAGGAAGAAATAAGTAAGAAAGAAGAAAGGAAGAAGGAAGGAAGAAACATAAAAGAAGAAAGAAAGAAGGAAAATGAAGGAAAAAGAAGTAAGAAAGAAGGAAGAAAGAAAGAAGAAAGAAGAAAGAAAGAAAGAAGAGAGAAGGAAAAAATGAGGTAAGAAGTAAGAATACACATACACACGGACAGACAGACATTTGTTCGGTTCGATGAGCTGAGTCGATTGGTATATAACATCGTGGGTCTCCGAGACTTCTATAAAAAGTTCGATTTTGGAGTGAAATGATAGCCTTTCGGTACAACTTTGTTGTACGAGAAAGGCAAAAAGAGTTCAGAAGAGTCGTGGACGTAGTGGCTAATTGCGTTACCGAAAGACATATCGTTTGTTTTATTGTCTCGACAAATTTATTCCAAGAAATATTATAGCGCCATCGTTAATTTTCATAAAAAATAACAATGTTTGGGAATCAATATCTCGATTCCTGTCGATTTGATGCGGACATATTTTGTCTACGGGCTTAAATTTTTCTTTCAGTGGTTGATATTTTTACGCATGTTTAGGCATGTTTTAGGTGGAAAACATTATTTGATTGAAAGGATTAAAAGGGGGAAGTGTGGGGGAGGGTTTTTGTTTAAAAACCGAACAATTCAGTGTAACTTTCAACCCTCTCGACCAATTTCAACCAAATTTTATACACATGTCAACTATGAGGAGACTACAGCAGAAAAAAGGGTGTACAGCAGAGTGTAAAATAATCGAATTTTTTTGGTGAAGTCCTCCTTTCTTCACTTGCAGACACATGCATAGTCGGCTCTGGAATGTCAATATTCGGTTGAATATTAGGCACACTCTGTGACAGTCGAATGAATGAATTGATGATTCTATCACAAACGCCCGAATGACACTCGCCCGAATTCCATTCGCCCGAATTCCATTCGCCCGAATGACAAACGCCCGAATGTAACAGTCGCCCGAATTCCATTCGCCCGAAAAGACCAAACGCCCGAAAAGACCATTCGCCCGAATGGACCACTCGCCCGAACGGACCACTCGCCCGAATGTACCATTCGCCAGAATAGATCATATATTTATGCATACCTTCAGATTCTATAACAATATGTTATTTTTCCTAATCATATTAAAAGAAAAAAATATGCCAATCACCTGGAATATATGAACGTACCAGTTTGTCTAGTTTTTCATTCTTGGAGAGAGGGAAGGAAGAAGGAGAAAAAGGAAGAAAGAAAAAAGAAAGGAGGGAGAAAGAAGGATGACAGAAGAAAACAATAAAAAAGAAAGAAGAAAGAAGAAAAAAAGGAAGAAACAAGGAAGAAAAAATGAAGAAATAAGAAAGTAAGAAAGAAGGAAGAAAGAAGGAAAAAAAGAAGAAGGAAGGAAGAAAGAAAGAAAAAAGAAGGAAGAAAGAAAAAGAAGAGGGAAGTAGAAGGAAAAAATAAGTAAGAAAGAAGAAAGAAAGAAGGGAGGAAGAAACATGAAAGAAGAAAGAAAGAAGGAAAAAGAAGGAAAAAGAAGTAAGAAAGAAGGAAGAAAGAAAGAAGAAAGAAGAAAGAAAGAAAGAAAGAAGAGAGAAGGAAGAAATGAGGTAAAAAGTAAGAAGAAAGAAGGAAGAGGGATGAAGAAAGTAAAATAAACGAATGAGGAAGAAAGAAGAATGGAGGAGGAAAAAAGAAGAATTAGCTTCTCACTTCTCATTCGGCCTAATGGCCTTCAGCCTAACGAACTTCGGCCTAATGGCCTAACACCGGTATTTTCATAGACCGACCATAATGAAGGGGAGAAAAGTGGGGGTCTAGTGGTCTTTCTGTGCTTTGATTGGCGACCATTCACATGATTACACTACGTTAGGCATAAGTATGTTAAGAATAATGGATGTTACACATTACGGACGTTAGAGATAATGTACGTAAGGCATAATGGTCGTTTGGCATAATTCGGCCTTCTTTATGTCATGGGCTGTTCTTTGGATCATTTATGTATAACGTCATAATACTTACTGATAAATTTCGTTCCATCAATGAACAAAAGGCTGTATCATACGTTCCCGCATTAATACCAAGGGAACGAATCAACGGTGTTGACCTTCGCCTACAGTTCCGTGAATTGTGAACACTTGAGAAAATTGTTGTGGAGCAGTTGAGAATGTTCCGTCAATTATCCAAATCTTGGCTTGTGCTTACAACACTGAATGATGTGTTGAAGGAAACAGAAAGATCTTCCCATCATTATCATGTATAGTCGATTGTAAGAAAGGTTCTGCGTCCAATGTTGTCATATAGCATCTGTCGATATGCGTATATATATCGTCCCATTCTGATGGTTATAATAGTTCATCACGTTGTCACCGGCGTTACATTATACGACGTGGCTCGTTTTTGCTTATCTTCAAAACGAATTTTGCTTGAACCTTAATACTTAGGGAAAAAATCATGTCTTCAATACATTTAGAAAGAACAATGTATGAAGAAAAGAAGGGTGAATTCCTAATTCCGCCTCTTATTTTTGACGATTGGTTTAAATGAATACCCTTACAACGTCATTTTTCGCTACAGCTCTAATTATTCCGTCAGGTTTTAATTCATTTCAGGATGTTTGTGGACCGGTATAAGTGACCAGCATACATAAAACATATTTTAATATCTGATTCTCTTAACAATGCTAAGCGATGAGTAGCAAGACAGTGATGAGTAGCTTTTATTTATAATTAATGTTAAATGGGGCTCTACACCTCGTGAAAGTTTTCCGCCGGATTTTGGTCCCTGTGCCCTGAGGAAAAAATCTGCGGACCAAATTCCCGAGGTGCGAAGCTTATGCATACGTATATAAAGAAATCAAGTTTTATTTGAATATTATGAAAAAGAAAGTACATAACGTCGTTATTTTTCTTATTATTTCACACATAAACGAAACGAATATTTAGATAAATATGAGAGACGTGTACAACAAAATATGAGATAAGTAGGAAATCAAATATACTATTTCTTTTTATCAGTCACAAAAAATCTTTTCATCAAGTAAGGTGAAGAATTTATTCGGGCATATAGTCTATTCGGGCGAATGATCTTTTCGGGCGAATGGTCTTTTCGGGCGAATGGTCTTTTCGGGCGTTTGGTCTTTTCGGGCGTTTGGTCTATTCGGGCGAATGGAATTCGGGCGTCTGTCATTCGGGCGAATGGAATTCGGGCGAGTGTCATTCGGGTGTTTGTGATAGAACCGAATTGATAGAGTAGTCGTTTGACTATGTCATTCTATGTTTTGAATATTCATGCGATGTTTGTCAAAATTCGGACCGAAGTTGCTTCATGAAGATGAATATTTTATTTTAGGCTCTGGTGTACAGAGAGGGGTATTGTTTAAAAAATGGAAAATTCAGTGTAACTTCTGAACCCCTGGGCCGATTTCACCAAATTTGGTACATACATTCTCTATCCTAGGGGGGGGGTCCCGTAGCGTAGTTGGTTACTCGTTCGCCTTATAAACGTACGGTCATAGGTTCGATTCCCAGCTCCTCCACCAAGCCCTTATCAGTCGCCGGAGGTGCATCCTAAACGGTGGCGTTTTGGGATGCGCATCTTACCGCCACACGGCTGCTGGCTGGGAGATTATAGAGGGGGTAGGAGAGTCATCAAGAAAAGAGGGAGAGTGTGAAGGGAGGGGTACTGTCCAGAATTGAGTATAGCTTCTTAATCCGTGGGCCAAATTTGGTGCACATATTCTTTATTCTGGAAAAAAAAGGACAAAGAAAGAAGTGGGAGAATGGAGAAGGGATAAGAAAGAAAGAAGAAGAAAGGAAAAAACCAAAAAGAAGAAGAAAAGAGCAGGAAAAAACGAGAACAATGAAGGAGAAAGGAGAATGATATAGGTTTAGACCATCCACAAAGTTTGTCACGTCTCTAGGGAGAAGGGGGGGGGGGGTTCAGAGCAATGTGACGATCCATTCAAAAATGTTGGAGGTTTGTTACAAAAAGTGTGACGAAGGGGGGAGTGCCGGTTGAAAATCGTTAATGTTTGGATGACGTACTTTATGTATCTTCCCTAAATGAAAGAAGGAAATGCATAGAAGAAGAATGAAGATGGGAGAAGAAAGGAAGTAAAAGAAGAAGTCTAGACCAACATTTGAAAAGGGCGTAACAGCCAAAATTTATTGCTTCTGATTCTTTGTCCACATGTATAGCTATATATGTAGGCAAAGAATCAGAAGAAATAATTTTTGGCTGTTACGCCCTTTTCAAATGTTGGTCTAGAAGTAATCGGAATAGTTTACCATTGTTTCTCCTATGCTCGTATGGTTCTCTCAGCTCGTGCTCTTGAAAAAGGTGGTAGCTCTAAAATTAAAAAAAATCGTTTTACCGTGTTGTAATATGTACCACCCTGTGTTGCAGTTTGATCATATCTTATGAATTAGAATGTTAACCACGCGTCAATCTACGGTGTGAAATTTTGGCAAATCACATTCACTTCCATGGCATGGTAGAGCTTCCTTTCAGCGCTACGCTCATCTTTCTGTTTCCACCAGAGTATATACAAAACATATGAATGTGTCCAACAAGCCACATAAAATATGATCATGAAATCTTCATTTCCCTCACACTAATCAGTTAGACCACGTTCACTGAATCTCGTCACAGGAAACTTCATGTCGGTTGAAGGGTCTCTTGACCTACATTCTATTCAATAGGGTTTGCTCATACCTCATGTGCTCATATTAATCATAATCAAAATTGAAAAATAAAATCGCAAATTATTACTTACTAATGTGAGCACAAACTGTGAGCACAAATGCACAAATTGAGGGCTGTGTGGTTGGAACTATGGAACACTATTTATTCGATATGCGAGTCTGTTGGCAAAGTTGATTGATAACTCTCCCCAATAGTCATAATTATATGCAGTTAGACTTCATTCTATCACTAGTCATCTCGGTGCGTAACGATCGTTAATTGATTCGTAGTGCAATCAGACTGCCTATTTAGCATTATATCACCTATGTGCTATTTGACATCATTTGTATCATATTTACAGACGCGGGATAATTTATGGCATTTTCTCTCATAGCTATCTTGCCGCACAAGCACATTGACAACGATTTAGAATAAAGACATACGAGCAACGTGACGTGCCTCCCAATCCAACGACACGTTCATCAAGTATGATGAATATGATGTTTCACATCACCGAATATAGACCTCGATGCTTACGTTTCGATGCTGCTACACTGTGGATTTATGGGGTGTCCCGCTGTTAAATTGGGGTGTCTTTAACAAACCGCAGTACGCGCGAGTTTGTTGCAATGCTTGATCCATACAGTTGTACACAAGCAGCTATGGCGGTATCAGTAAACACAAGTGTAATGATGATAATGCATATTATATGTACGGGATTTTATACTATTTTCACTGCAGCGTCAACTAAATTGTACCCTATCAAGATCAACCGGATAGGATCAATTCAGTGGGAACAAGGGGATCATACTTCAAAAAAATTCAAGTTTTACCGCAAGGGAATTTGAGATCGACGTTAGAAAACAAACGTTTATCTATTTTTGAATGAGAAAGGATTCATAAGCAATATATGTCACTCTAAAACAAACTTTTAATAGGAGGCTAGAAGATTCATAATGTTATATAAATACCAATCGACGAAGCTAAATAAACTGAGATTGTGTATGTGTGTATGTATGTGTACCCAAAAACTCACTCATTTTTACGCACTTATTTTAAACTGTTTTACTTGTGAGATGTTGCAGCGAACGCAAACAATTGTTTTCTATTGGCAGTTATTCCCAAATCACCGTTTTTTCCTGTGAATTGTTTGTGTAATGAAATCTATATCTTTACACTTATATTTCGATCTCACTATTGTAACCCACATTCACATTTCGTAATGCACAGGAAAGGCACTATCATCGCTATGTATATTAATATCGGTTTTTGTGTTAAATTTTTATTAATGCATAGTAATTAAAAAAATCGGTTTTTCTTCAACTTACAGATGTTGTAATTTTGATTAGTTGATGCAAAAGTATAAGATTGTTAGTGTCCCTCCTGTACACGTTACCAAAATGTAGTTTGCTACGACCTAGCAGACAAAATAAATACTGGTACAAGATATGTCGATGTTAGTATTGAATCCGTACCGTACCCTGTAATAAATGGCCAAGTTGATCGAACCGATTCCATCCATATAAGTACTCAAAAGGGCTATAAATCCGATAGCATTCATTTACTCATGCTTCTATTGTTTAATTCAATGGAAAGAATTAAAAAGTATTATTCCATTCTCAAGGGTTGCTTAGTCAAATAAAGCCCAACCTTCAAAATTTAGTATTTCAATTAGCCATGTAATTGAAGGCTCCTTGGCTCCTATCCGTATCTCAGCGGTTATACCGTGAGGAACCGAAATCCGTACAGCACCCACCGAAATCCGTCCACCTCAAGAGATTGCAATAAATTATTGGGGATTTAAGATAATTAATTCACAAATAATTTATCTTATCCGGTTCATATATTGTGCCTTGCAACAAAATTACAACTTTCGTGATCATTTTCCTAGGCTTTCATAGATGTTAAAAATTTTCTCCGCAGTACAAATTGCACGTGCTATCCAAGCATTCACCGCCGAAATGACGTGGTGCATAAATTTCAAAAAATATCAAAGTAGTTTTTTTTAAGGTATGTTTTTCTTAAGCGACTATCTGGCGCGTATTTTTCGATGCGACCAAAAATGAGCGGAAGAGTAGATTTTTTTTATGAGCGGTACCGTGTTTGACTGTAAGCTAAAAGCACGGTCATTGAGATGAAAAGTAGGCTTTGAAATTAAAACAACACGAATCAAAAACAAATCGCCACCCACCAAACGTGGAGTTTCTGGCGCTATTTGTTTGCGTGTAGAACATAATTGCCTCAAAAGTAAGTGTGTTTTATTTGTAAATTGCTAATAAAGTAAGCTATGTGGAATACAAATCAAACGGATCGCTTCTCAAGGTACGTATTTCACTATTAGCAGTGGTACACACTTAGTTTTTATTTCTGCAGCTCGAAATAAATCTACACAGCCGTGCGCCTGCAAAGTAAAAAACTGATATTTCAGCAAAAATGAAGTTTGTTAGCTGATTTTTGGTAAAATATTTGCTGATTTTCAGCAATTTTAACAGAAATCTCGGCAAAAAACATGTTTGCTGGGGTACGGCTCGGTAAAAGCTTAACATTTTGCTGAGATCCCGGTAAAAAAAATTAAGTGTGTAGTTAGACCTGTGCGCCGCCGCGCCACGCCGCCGCCGCCGGTGGTTTTACTCGCGCCGCCGCCGCCGGCGATTTTGGGTCGGCGCGCCGCCGATCATAATTTTGCCACGCCGATGACTAATCGCAATGGAAAAAATCAATTAACTTAAGTCCAGTCGAGCCAAGCACGAGACACTGTTTACGGTTTAATAATTGAGGTCGAAATACGTATCTGTGAAGAAATACATCGTGGTAGAGTTAATTGAAATAGTACTAAACTAGTATTGACAGTTCATAAATGTTAAGGTGGATCTTGTCAAAATTCTATTTCAAATCAACCTCAAGCGATGGTGTCTCTAAGTCAATGTAGTGACATACATTGTCTTGGTTAACTAATGAGTTGGTTGAATAGTTTGAGAGTTTGAATGAGGCTTTATCTAGTATAATAATACATAAATTGTTAAACTGATCTTTGGAATGCGTTAAGCCAAGGTCTCATTTAGTCGGGCACCTATTAGTTTTAAACTTGCAGGTGAATCGCAAAATGGATTTGTTGCGGGGCCTGGATACATGCCCAAAGCGTCCCCATTCTTAAAGGATCTGGCATTGGTGCAGGAAAATTATTGCAGCTTAGAAATTCTAAGTCAAGTTGCACATTAGTTATTTTGACAATATTATTTTTTTTTATTTAATTAGTTTTCTTTCTTCTTTCTCATTTAATCAGTTTTCTTTGTTTTAAGATTTGTGCTATTAGAACAGTTGGCTTACAGGGCAAACTGATTTAGCAAAATAATTAAATCCCAACTGTGAATGCTTCACCGATTTTTTTATTATGACTCCCGAGTAAGTTATTTATATTTTGAAATCAATTTCTGAATATAACTGACAAAACCACTTGCTGAGCATCAGCAAAGCAAATTTTCTTCTTCTTCTTCGATGGCTCTACATTCCAACTGGAACTTGGCCTGCTTTTCAACTATTATCCTATTAGCATTTCCTCAGATATGAATTGAAAGCTTTTCTATGCCCGCCATTGCATGAGTATGTATTTTGTGTGGCAAGTACAATGGATATACTATGCTCAGGGTGTCGAGAATGTTTCCAACCCGAAAACATCCTAGACTAGACCGAGAATCGATCTCGCCATCTCTGGATTGACAATCCTACGCCTTTGCTCGCAAGGCTACTGGAGACCCCAAATATTGCTGAGCAAATATTACGAGCATCAGTTAAAAACGCTTCTTATTTTCTTATTCACAGCCAGTGTAACCCAAAACTGAGGCGTTGTCGCCTCGCTGCATAGTATTTAGTCAAATTATTTAGTTAAAACGTCAGGTATTTTCAAACATTACGAAAATTTAATTTAATGTTATTGTTTATTATTAATATATTCGAAGAAGTATCGTTTAAACATCCATTTATGAATTCCTTCGAAAAATACTCCAGAAATTAGTTCGGAAATAAATCAAGAAATTTATTTGATAATTCTTACAGATATTCCTCTGAAATGTTTCTTTTAAAAACCTTAGAAGAGTATTTAAGGAATTCTTTCTAAATTTTTTTGGGTGTTCCTTCAGAGATTACTTACAACATTTCTTCGGAAATTCTTTAAAAATTTTCATTACGAATTTCTTTAAGAAATTGCTTAAGGAATGCTTTCGGATTTTGTTCCACGAATTCCTACAATCTCCTTCGGAGACTCCTTGAAGAATTCCTTCGGAAGTTTCTTTAGCAATTCCTGCGAAAAGTTCTTAAGTTCTCCTTAAAAAATCCATTCGTTCTTTTGAGAATTTCTTTGGAATTTTTTTGAGAATTTCTTCGGAAATTTTCCTTTTTGAAATTGTTTCGGCATTTATTTCATGAATCGCTGGAAAAAAAACTTCTAGATATCCATAAAAAAATTAATCAAAATTTGCCTAAGGAATTTCTTCAGAACTTTTTCCAGCAATTCCTTTAAAACATTCTCCGGGAATTCTTCCGGAACTTCCTGCAGGAATTTCTTCGAAAATGGCTCCATCTTTCCAAAAGTCTTTGTTTGTTTGTTGTTTTTATTTTTGTAGTTTTTTCGAAAATTCAATAAGTAACTACATCGCAAACAACTTCATTTTCAATAAATTTCAGAGGATTTCCTGGAAGATCTACCGAGAAAAAAATCTGGAGAAATCTCCGAAGAAAATCTCGTAGGTTTTTCGAATAATCTTTTAAAGAAGTCCCTGGAGGAATATCTTAAGGAATTCCGGGCGGTATTTTTTTTTGATTATTATTAAAGAAATAAAATTCTGAAGGACTTCCCAAATAAATTTTAAAAGGCGTTATTTAAGAAATTTGTGTTGGGTTTAGTGCAGGAGTTTCCAAATAAATTTTGAAGGCATTCCCAAAAGAGAACCTAAATGGATATTCGAAAATGATTCCTAAAGGAACTTCTAAAAGTGTTTTTGAAGGTAAAATATTACCCTAAAGAATTTCGAAAGGAATTTCCAGAGGAATCGATAAAGGTATTTTTGAAGGATTTTATGATGGAATTTCCGAAGGAATTCTCAAAGGAAATTACGAATAAATTCCTAATAGAATTTCAGAGAAAATGTCTACTGGTTTTTCTAATGTAATGCCTTGGTTTCTTCAAGAATTCTTTTGAATTTTATTCCCAGTAATTTATTCGAAATTTCCAGGAATTCCCTAAGAAATTGCCTCAAAAAGTTCTACAAAAACTCCTCAGTAAACGAATTACAGTAAGTTCTTCGGATATTCCTTAAAATTTACCTCAGGAATAACGTCAGAATTTCCTCCACGTATTCCTTTGTTTAAGAAAACCTTAGGAAATTTGTCAAGGTTCGTTCTTTTGGAAATACCTTTGAAAATTTCTTAGAAAATTGCTTTAGGAATTGCTTCATAAAATCCTTTAGGAATACTTTCGTATAAGAAAATTATTTTGAGCTGAAGACGACCTTACTGTTGAGGTTGAAATACGTATCAGTCAAGATACAATTAAGTGGTGGAAATCAATGGGATTGTATAAATTCGTCTTATGACAAGTGATTCTTTCGTAATTTTCTTAGAAATTCTTTCGGATATACCTTCCGAAAATCATTCGCAAAGTCCTTTTGAAATATCGACAGAAAATATTTTAGAATTCCTCTAAAAATTCCTTCAGAAATTCATTTACAGATCACTTCGGAAACATGTTTAGTCTTTGAAAGTTCGCTTAGAAATTTCTTCGGAAATTAATTATAGGAATTCTTTCGGATATGTAGAAAAATAAAACGTTGGAAATTTTACAGAAATTCCTCTAAGGGTTCCTCAACAAGTTCTTTGGCAACTTTTCCTGAAATTCCCACAGAAATTGTTTCAGTACTACCTTAAACAATTCCTTAAGAATTTCTAAAAGAAATCCTTTGAAAATTCTTTGGTAACTTTAGGAAGAAGTTCTTGGACATTTCCCTCGATAATTCCGTCACAACATTCTCCATTTTTATGTTTTTTTTCGGGAATCTCTTCAGTAATTAATTCAAAGAAGTTTCTTCGGAAATTGCTTTTGGGAACCATTCCGAAATTCTTCTAGGAATTCCCTAGAACATTGTTTCAAAATTTACTGAAAAGATTCATTCGGATTTTTCTGCGGGAATTCTTTCGGTTCCCTAATGTAAACTATTTTTGAAATCGGTGCTACCGGGCAAAATTATAAAATACCTATACATATAATAAGCAAGGCCTGCGTGCCCAAACCTTCGTTCCTTATGACGTATAAACGAGTCTACATTTAGCAAGCAAACATGCTAGTTTGGTTTTGTATTCCCTTGGTGTGATTTGTGGTAAGCCAGTCGTGAGTGAAGTAGTGAAGTTGGTCAAGTTCGGACGAAGTATTTTTACAATAAGTTCTTTCGAAAATTATTTAAAAATTTTTGCCAGAAATGTCTTCATAAACTCTTTTCGCTATTCCCTCGAAAAGCCCTTTCTGAACCCTTTCGAAGATTTTCACCGCAATTTCTTCGGAAATTGTTTAAGGAGTTCTTTCGGAAACTATTTCATTCCTTAATGAATTTACGAATGAAATCCTGAAAGAATATTCTTTGGTTTTACCTGTGGTTTTACTAAAGGAATTTCCCAACAAGAACCTTAATGGTTTTTGAAAAAATGCTTATATGAGTTTCCCGCAGAATTTCTTATAGGGTTTTTCAAAGGAATTTCTAATAAAACTTAGAAATCCCTTCAGGAACTCCACCAAGAATTCTTTTGGCATATTTTACCAACTTTTGAGGAAAATATTCAATTTGTTTGGTCATCGTGCCCCAGTTTTAGTCAGCCAGAGCTCATTTTAGTTATGTTGATCATCTATTGTGATTTGTGCATCCACGCGAGGTGGGGAGTAAACTGTCCATTGTGGTTGTCATTAGTGGATTCGTGAATGTCCTTCCAGGATCCAAGGGTCACAGCAGGTGAACGAAGTAGCACTGCAAATTCTCTAAATATACTAGATATGCAGCCGCTCAAACATTGCCCAATCGTATATGTAACTCAAAGAATTTTTCTGAAATTTAGATACATTGAGAAGTAAATCGACTGGAGTTTATCAAAATCCTGAATTGGGAAAACATTTGGAATATTAATTGGATATTAACAAATTAGTCCTATGACACCGAAGTCTAATTCTCAATACTGCTCAAGGGTTATGAAAAGTGAAGCAGGATTCGTTGTTAAATTTTGATTCATCAAAATCAGATAATAATAAAATAGTTTAAATAACATTTTGAGATCAGGTATTTACTATGGAATTGTTTGATGATCGGCAAACATAGAATATTACAATTTTATTCCACTGAAGTCGATTTTTATACGGGCGATTCGTAAGGTGTGAATCACAACCGCGTGAATTAAAAAATCCGCGTTAAAATTGATTTTTTTAGCCATTGGTTTTTTCATCCACGCCGGTTCACGCCGCCGCCGCCGCCGCCGATAAAAGCCAACGGCGCGCCGCCGTGACGCCGCCGCCGCCGGGGCAAAAGTGACCACTACGCCGCCGCCGCCGATTATATGACCGGCGCACAGGTCTATGTGTAGTTTAGTTAAACAGTCTGCTTCAATAAAATATTGAGCCTAAAATAGCTGTACGGATTTTGATCCTTTGATTTCGGATCAGGAGGTGTTAATATAATTCATTTTTTTATCATATTTTTCGTAGTTTCTAATGTGTAAATACTGTTATACTGCCAAAGATCGCATATCAGTTCCCTCTTTGCTGGATTTCCGATTCATATGGGACAGCTATGCGATTGTGGGCAGTGTTCCAGGTGTAGAAAGGGATGAGTGTTGTTAAGCTCATACAACACGGCAGACTACGTTGTGCTGAACACGTTGTTCGTATGCCGGAATAGCGTCAAGCGAAAATAATATTCAGTAGAGAAAAGGCCGTAGGGCTCACGACGCCTTTTTGTATTTGAAGAGGATCTGAGAGCGCTTAACGTTCAGGATCGAGTCCAGTGGAGAAGGATACTCCATTCGGCGTAGGCTCATTGAGGAGGAGCTGTAGCCCATCAGAGTGATGCTTGTACAGAAAGCTTATTTTCAGCTATTGTTATTATTAATGTAATATAATTCCTCGGTTTTATCATTGTTCACCGTTTCATTTTGGAAACTATCGATTCAACATTACATAATAATTGAACAAATTTTCTTAATTTTATTGATATGGAAAAACGAAAAACGGGCTGTTTATCATTCACGAGTGTGTCGATACGTTTTAATACACCGTAAAACCCAGAACCGGCCAAAACAAGATGATTCGCGACGAAGCTTTCCAAAACAGGGCTAGCAATTGATTCCCTGCGCTGTTATAGAATTTAGAAATAAATTGGTTTAAATGGGCGGATGTGAACTTCTATGCGATATCATCTGACATGGACATATCTATTTTGATATCATATATGAACAAATAATACTGCGGGTATGAAATTGAACCCCCTCTTTGAATTATGAAATACGCTTGAAGCCTGTCCCGGTTTTGTGCGGATGAATATGATCATTGGGTGCCACGCACCCGGTTACCTTCCGTTCGGGGATACTGATTGTAGTCTTATCACTATAGTCTGGTGGAAGTAGAAGTCGATCAATCGATCTCGAAAAAATATGTTGTCTTTGAGATATATAATATGTATGTCCTTGACAATTCTGTGAGTACAACAGTAAAAGCAATCTGAAACGGAACCTAAACGACTGAATGTCCGAGACCATAGTGGGTAGATTTTCTCTCCACTTATGTAGAATGATTTGTTTTTTTTATGCACCCTCGTATATACCTGATAATTCTTATTATTAGCGAAAACCCTATCGGATCCTATAACTCTATTTGCCAGACTATAATAGAGTGATTATAATACCGATGTGATGTGCTCCACGTTATATGATTGAAAATGGACACGGACACAGAAAGAGAAGAACGCGCGCGTGAATTCACCGTGCCCCAGTCAGAAGCTTCATATATGTACTCCAGAACTTGTAAATTAATCGCACGGTCAAATTCCATTCAATTCCGTCGATCTGAAAAGTGTTGCACACATCAATTAACTTTTCGAATTGATCGTGATTAATCTACATGTGAAAGCCATTAATTGCTCGCAGACGACCCGGCCACCACGTCTCGGCATCTGTCGAAACACTTTCGTAATGTTGGTATTCGATGGGTGGTCAGCCGAGAAAAACAATCAGCAACAATTGAATGTGGGGAGTGATCTTCGTGGATCTCTTAATTGTATTCAAGTATGCAAATTCATGGCTTGTTAAACGTCAATTACACACATAAAAGCCTAAATCAGCATGTCCGTGTGACACCAATATACGATATCTCCGATTTTCGAAATATTTGAGAGATGCGTAGGAGTATAACGTGGGCAAATGAAACGTTTGCGCAATATCGGTTTTTGAAATTCCATTAGCATCCCGATTTACATGGAGACGGATGGTTGTTCACTATGGTGTTTGTATAGATAACGAATATTTTTTTATTTTTTTTAAATTGTATCTGCAGAACTGGAATTATTAATCTTACACATTAAGGAGTAGTTGAAGACCCTCACGATGAAAATCATTAAAAATATGTAATTGGTAGGGTTTTATATTTTTTCTTAAAAGTAACACTCCTCAGATTCGGCGATGACAGATTAAAAATCGGCCCTGTAGAACACCGGTGAAATAAAAAATACGGATTTAATGATTTCGAAATCAAGAATTTCTACAAAATATTGCGAAAATCGGTGATATCATACATCGGTTTCACATAGAATTGATGAAATTGAACAATCGTTTCGAAGAAAACATATTTTAGTTACAAGATAAAGATTATCGCTGTCGTCTCTGTTCGTTTGCTAGCGAGTATAGGGTGCTAAATGTCAATTAAAGAAAAATACATACGATTTGAGGGAACCGAAGCGACAATCTTTATCTTGTAGCTAAAATATGTTTTGCTCGAAGCCATGTTTACAATGTTGGTAGACATCATAAGTCAAAAACGGTTCGTTCGATTTGAACGACGTTTTTTTTCTTTCTTTTCTTTTTCTTTAATCATCATCATCGTTTTTCTTTGTCTTATAAAAACCAGCTCTTCGGTGAAAACTTTCAAGTCGTTTTTTGCACCCAAAAACCTGTTTTTTTCAAAACGTTGTTAGTTTTTAATTATTTCTACGATATTAAAAAATCATATACGTACGACGACAAGAAATTTATCGATAAAAAGGAAAAAAATAACTATTTTGTTCTAGCTTCAACATCTACAAATCAGCAGGTTGCCGTCAGAAGTGGCACTTTGCAACTGGTGTACCGGCCGAAGGAGTTGTCCAATGTGGGTCAAACAATATTTCTTTTGTATCGCGAAAAAGAAAAAATTTAAAAAATGCAATAATCACTTTTTTGCAGGTCGCCTGAGTGTACGAATCCCTTTAGTTTCACACACTCACGTCGAATAATATACCTGCCGCTAGAGATGTGCGCTGATCCAGGAATAGTTGACGGTGGCGTTTGTTGTGATTTCAGTAGGCGGCGTCTCACCGGGAGTCATTTTAGTCGATGGAGAAGGCAGAATTTTTAAATCTCGATCCGGAACTGTACAGAAGCATACTCTTCGGTGTTTCCCCGGAAAATTATTCTTTTTTGGAAAAATCATCGGGATTTTCTCGACAAATCTTCGGAATTTCCTCGGAAAATTCTTAGAAATTTCCTTGGCAAACGCCCCGGATTTTTTTTTATTGTCTTCGAGAAATTATTCGGAATTTTCTCTGCAAATTCCTCGGAATTTACCCGAAAAAATCTCTGGATTAATGAGTTCGCTATTTAACGTGTTCCGCATTGGACGCAGATCCATGTGTTTAGTTCTGTCTGGTGCGCTCGGATTTTTTATTAATAACTAGCTTTATGTACCCGGCCTTGCTCGGAATTGCCAGTTTGGTTTTCAGTTTTTTCACAATCAAAAAAGATAAAACCAATTGGTCAACAGAGTAATTGTTTTAACTTATTGATACTTCATCATTCCATTTAAAGAAGGCTTTTGGAAGCATTGACTGATCTTAAAAAAGAGATCGTTGGTTTGAATAGCCTTATTCCGGGCAAACGTAAATTTCTAAAGAAGGAAAAAAATCCACCGATGCTTTATTCCGAGCAAACCCCTATTTTTAAAGAAGGGATCACACTCACCATTGCCTTATTCCGGGCAAATGCCTACTTTTAAGGAAGCAATCACATCCACCATCCAGAAGGAAACAAATGAATCATTCCTTTCACTGGGCAAACCATGACAACCATGAAATTTGTTTTCGGAGCATTGTACAATGTCAAAGAACCTCGAATGAACTAAATAAGAGGAATTTTAAATTTAGTCGTTTTCTAAACAATACCCAACCCCAATAACCTTCCGCATTCCAAAAGTGTGTCCCAGCCTCTCTATAATAGTTTTGGGCTGAGATTACGTGTTTACAAATTTTGTGTGAATTGACCCATTCAGTAAAAAGGTATACTAAGCTGTTCGTTTAATAAATATACCATCTCTCTCACTCAGCTATGACACTTCCACCCAGTCTGATATAGTCCCCAGTCAACCACAGATCGTATATTAAAAGAGAAATTTTATCGCATATATTACTATTTTATATCACACTCGTATATGACTACTTACAAAGGTGACCAAAACATGGCTAATATCTTATATGATTCCTGGGAATGTAATATTTACGACTGTTTTCAAAAAAGTCGTAAATCAATATGAAAAATATCAGTGTAATGTGATTTAATCGCTAATATCGTTTATGCATACGCATGTTGTCATGTAAATCGTATGTTGATATGCGCTGTACGTATAAACTATGTTACTTCGAAGCGTCATCGGATCGGAGACCGCTTCACTGCACTTTACTGTTGAAAATAATTTCATTTCCACTTACCTGCTTCACTCTATCTGATATTCCTGAATTTCTGTCTTTACTGAAACTTTGTTATGCTACCAATCATCACTCCTCAACAATAATCAAAACAACTAATATATTAATAAATGAAATAGTCGGGTGTAAACACGGAGGAGCAAAACACTACTGCGGTTGACATTTCATAATCGTTTGTTTGTTCACAGAGTCGTTTGTGATGCTGCATTATCGTTATTATGTATGCACGTCATCATAATAATCAAAAGCTGGTTCCATATACGATTCATGGCACTTTTGTACATACAACAACAAGGTATTCAAATCGTATCAATGTAGTATGTATCGTATACTGTATGATTATGATTGTCAAAATTCTACTGCTTTACAAGAGTGGCTGAGTAGTACAAGGGTAGAGTATCTGCCTTTAGATCCAGTGATCGAATGTTCGAGACAGTGTTGTTTACATTTATTTTTTTATTATTTGCACTGGATCGTAATAATGCATATAGAAACTCGTGAAACTCGTTATTCAGTATGTATATGGCCTCCACTTTAGTAGGTATATGGCGATTCTGTGCACTATATACAAATAAGTTTGTTTATATATGATTACCTATATCAATAATTATACGTATCAAAATGTTGACTGGGTCTTCCTTAAACAGAGAATATGGGTTGCAAATGTGGTGGACATCGGTAAATGGATTCAAAAGTTATGCTGAATTGACCGATAACTAAACAAAACCCCTCTCTCACACCCTCCCTCTTTTAAAATGACCTACCCACATCCAGTAAAATTGTTTCCTTAGGACATACAATATTTGATACAAATTTGGTTCAAATCGGTCATTGGATTCAAGACTTACATTGAATTGATCGATTGCAGAACAATACTTCTCCCCCCATACCCTCTCTCTTTAAAAGAGCATCCCTAACCACACTATCGTCGTCTCCTTAATATGAAGAATGTGTGTTCCAAATTTGGTAGAAAACGGCCAATGGGTTCAGAAGATACACTGAGTTGATCAATAGCTAAGCAATACCCCTCCCCGCACACCCTCCCCTTTTTCTAAACAGCAATGTTAACTCCCCTATCGTCGTCTCCCTAAGATAAAGAATGTGTGTTCCAAATTTGGTTGAAATCGGCCAAGGGGTTCAGAAGGTATACTGAGTTGATTGATAACTAAGCAATACCCTTTTCCAAAGAGCATCCCTAAACACCCATTATCGTCTACCCAAGATAAAGAATGTGTGTTCCAAATTTGGTTGAAATCGGCCAAAGGGTTCAGAAGGTACACTTAGTTGATCGATGACTTAGCAATACCCCTCCCCCCACACTCTCCACCTTTTCCAAAGAGCATCCCTAACCGCCATCGTCGTCTCCTTAAGATAAAGATTGTGTGTTCCAAATTTGGTTGGAATCGGCCAAGGGGTTCAGAAGGTACACTGAGTTGATCGATACCTTAGCAATACCCCTCCCCCCACACCCTCCCACTTTTATAAAGAGCATCCCCAACCCCCCTATCGTCGTTTCCTTAAGATAAAGAATGTGTGTTCCAAATTTGGTTGAAATCGGCCAATGCGTTCAGAAGTTATGCTGGAACATACATACAAACATACATACAAACATACATACAAACATACATACAAACATACATACAAACATACATACAAACATACAAACATTGAGTTTTATATATATAATATATAATATATATATAATATATAATATATATAGATATAGATGTTAGATGATATCACTATGATCTAACAACATCAACCACGTGTGCATCATCAGACGAGATATGTCGATCATAGTAGTCATTAACGAAATCAAATACATTGCGCGCATAAAAAAATCTACACCTCCGCTTATTTTTAGTCGCAACGAAAAATAATTGCCAAATAACCGCTTAAGAAAAACATACCTGCAGAAAAAAAAGCTGATATTTTTGAAAATTTGGTCAATACGTGGATTGTGGCGATGAATGCTTGATAGCACGTGCTTTTATACTGCGGAGAACTTTTCACATCTATGGGAGCCTTGGAAAATGATTACAAGAGTTGTCATTTTGTTGCAAGGCACAATACTCAGCGGGATGTAAAAATCCGCCAGCAAGTGTTATTGTGCCTTGCAACAAAATGACAACTTTCGTGATCATTTTCCAAGGCTCTCATAGATCTGCAAAATTTATCCGCAGTGCAAATAGCACGTGCTATCAAAGCATTCATCGCCACAATCCACCACGTGTCGAAAATATCAAAGTAGCTTTTTTCTGGCGGTATGTTTTTCTTCGGCGACTATCTGGCGCTCATTTTCTGTTGTGATTACATCTAAGCGTTGTTTCCACCTGTATATTCAGGTACATTTTACGTGCACACGTAACTGCATATTTGCTTCAGAAAATTCAGGTGACACCCACGTGTCCGAAGAATTGTACCTAAAAAATCTGGTAGGACTTACATGATTATCACAGAATGATAATTTTAATTAATAAGGCGATCGAAATATAATTTTAATTAATAAGGCGATCGCACAAAACAGAACAACCAGATTCGCGAAAGTTCCGCGTCCGATACGAAACAGGTTCAATCGCGCATTAGTTGATTTAGTTTACATCCTAAACACCAGGATTCGCATCAGATACGAATCACGGTCAATTGTGAACTTATTGTGTATCCGGAATAAATTTATACCGCTTTTTATACCGAAGTTGGATTTTTCTCCAGATACAGACAACTTTCCCAACTTCGGAAGTAGTGCGCTGGATTCGCCTAAAGATGCGCTAAACAACGCATCAATTAGTTTGACAAATAAAACTTCGGAAGAAAGTTCGGTTCGGAAGTCCCGACTTCCGAATTCTAACTTGGTGCTACGCCGACAATATTGGTTTACTTTCCGACCGAGTCTCGTTAATAAAGACATTGAGATTTCCTTCCTGACGATTTAACTCGCGAACGGGTTGACCGATTTGCAAGATTTTTTCCCTGATCGATTCGTTTTGGAATCGGCAATGTTTGTATATATAAAAAGTTGGTGAATATAACGGGGAAATGTGAAAAAAAAAATCATTAGAAACAATTTTGGGTCAGCTGTTGAGGAAAACAAAACAAACGCACGGAAATTGATCTAGAGTGCGATTCTGGAAATAGTTCATTATGACATTTGCAACACCCGGGCAAAGCTGGGTTTCTCTCGCTAGTCTATCTATCTATATATATAAAACTCAATGTTTGTATGTTTGTATGTATGTTTCAGCATAACTTCTGAACGCATTGGCCGATTTCAACCAAATTTGGAACACACAATCTTTATCTTAAGGAGACGATGATAGGGGGGTTGGGGATGCTCTTTATAAAAGTGGGAGGGTGTGGGGGGAGGGGTATTGCTAAGGTATCGATCAACTCAGTGTACCTTCTGAACCGCTTGGCCGATTCCAACCAAATTTGGAACACACAATCTTTATCTTAAGGAGACGACGATGGCGGTTAGGGATGCTCTTTGGAAAAGGTGGAGAGTGTGGGGGGAGGGGTATTGCTAAGGTATCGATCAACTCAGTGTACCTTCTGAACCCTTTGGCCGATTTCAACCAAATTTGGAACACACATTCTTTATCTTAGGTAGACGATAATGGGTGTTTAGGGATGCTCTTTGGAAAAGAGGGAGGGTGTGGTGGGGAGGGGTATTGCTTAGTGATCAATCAACTCAGTGTACCTTCTGAACCCCTTGGCCGATTTCAACCAAATTTGGAACACACATTCTTTATCTTAGGGAGACGACGATAGGGGAGTTAAGATTGCTGTTTAGAAAAGAGGAAGGGTGCGCGGGGAGGGGTATTGCTTAGCTATTGATCAACTCAGTGTATCTTCTAAACCCATTGGCCGTTTTCAACCAAATTTGGGACACACATTCTTCATATTGAGGAGACGACAATAGTGTGGTTAGGGATGCTCTTTTAAAGAGGGAGAGTATGGGGTGTCAATCAATCAACTCAATGTAAGTCTTGAATCCAATGACCGATTTGAATCAAATTTGTATCAAATATTGTATGTCCTAAGGAAACAATTTTACTGGATGTGGGTAGGTCATTTTAAAAGAGGGAGGGTGTGAGAGAGGGGTTTTGTTTAGTTATCGGTCAATTCAGCATAACTTTTGAATCCATTTACCGATGTCCACCACATTTGCAACCCATATTCTCTGTTTAAGGAAGACTATATCAGACTGGGTGGAAGTGTCATAGCTGAGTGAGAGAGATGGTATATTTATTAAACGAACAGCTTAGTATACCTTTTTACTGAATGGGTCAATTCACACAAAATTTGTAAACACGTAATCTCAGCCCAAAACTATTATAGAGAGGCTGGGACACACTTTTGGAATGCGGAAGGTTATTGGGGTTGGGTATTGTTTAGAAAACGACTAAATTTAAAATTCCTCTTATTTAGTTCATTCGAGGTTCTTTGACATTGTACAATGCAGGCTTGGCATTTGCTCGCACAATGAGCTCAATGAGCAAAAAAAAGTTCATCAAAAGTGAGCAACAACATATCACGGATATGATCAAAACATACAAAAAAGATGCTCTTCGTTGTGGGAAAAATGAGGAGCGGCTCTCTTTGAGAGAAACCGTTTGTCTCAATGAGCCTCTTTGTGGAGCATCATTTTTGTTGTTCTTTCCAACTGAACGTACAGTTAAATGAAAGCACACTTCTGTCATACCATCGCTACCCGCACAACAGTCGTACACATTTGTACTTTTATGAGACCAGCATAAGAATAGGGACCGTGTACAGCATCCATGAACGGGTAGAAATGAACACCATTCTATCTTTACATTAATTATTTACTGCTTCTAAGCAACAGGCAGCTTAATGTAGGCAATTTAACATTTATCTAGTTAGCAATTACAATTTGAAGTGCAAAGAGATTATTGACGAAATTATCTTAGGGGCCATCCACAAAGTACGTCACGCTCCTAGGGGGGAGGGGGGGTTCCGAGCAGCGCAGCGTGACGACTCATGCAAAAAATTTAGAGGTTTAATACAAAAAGTTTGACAAAGGGGGGAGGGGGGGGTCAAAAATCTCCGATTTTTGCGTGACGTACTTTATGGATCTTCCCTTATACTAGACGAACTGTCATTTAGTTGATTGAGGCGTCGCACTCTAGATCGATTTCAGTTCCGAGTTTGATGGCTTTCTTCAGAACTTATTAATCCGTTGCATTTAGACAACTTCCCAACTTTCCCCAGCAAATTGATCAACTATTAGTATGTGCAAATACAGTTGATCCCAAGACGAATCGATTACTGAGTGAATCTTGTAAATTGGTTCACTCCTTCGTAACTTATATTGCCTCAAAGGAAATGCAAACTCATTTTTGTATATAGAGACTAGTTGAACGTACCCGAGCTTGCTCGGGGTTGTATTATTTTGCATTCTGTCAATTGTTGTGTTCATTGCAGCGCCGCACTCTAGATCATTTTATGTGCGATCGCATTGGGTTTTCTCCCAACTGGCCGTAAGATTGTATTTAGACAGTTTTCCAGCTCCCCCACCAGATTTGCAAACTTTTTGAATACACAGCGGAGCCCAAGCCGAATTGATTGATGAGGAAATCTTGCAAATCGGTCTTATTAAACCGCATGACCCCAGTGTATACCATTTTGACCGATAAATACAAGATTTGTTCGACTGCTTCAATTTTGATTAAAATATACTAAGCTCTTTCAAGAGAATGTCTTCAACGTGTAAAAATAAAATGAAGCAGTCCTTAACCCGCATTATGACAGTGATTGAATTGTTTTCTAAACAAACACGATAAATACAATTACCTACTGGCTACCCTCTAGATTAGCCAACTAATTATCATAAATTTATTCGCCACCACCAATTCCGTCCTTCGAGAAAAGAGGCTCAAAGATACTCAATGAGCAACTTTTTCCTCACCTCATTGAGTCAAACCATTTAGTTATCATTGAGAAATGAATATATTTCGGAGCAACCCGAAAATGAGAGAAACGCAAAAGTACAAAAGAGAAGAGCAAAAATTCGTGTGTCGAGAGCAGTGAGCTTTTTTATTCTTCTCCTGATTTGCTCTGAGGAGCATTCCATCCCTGGTACAATGTACCGAAAACAAATTTCCTGAATTTCTATAAAAATCGCAAATCTTCGACAATAACATTTTCCCGGTAATAACATTTCCCCGAAAATGACTTCAACGAAAATGATATTTTCCAAAAATGATTCTTACCGATACACATTTCCCAGAATATGGCTTTTCCCTGAAAATGACACATCCCTGAAGGAAGTAGGCCATTGGCATAACACCATTTGGCCTAAGGTCATTCGACATGAAGGGCATTTGGGATATTTATGAACAGTATCAGAAAAACCTGTCATAGAAAGCATGCTGGGTATAGAACAATGGTAATTGTTACCCTTCATCGGAATCATGGTTTGCCCAGTGAAAGGAATGATTCATTTGTTTCCTTCTGGATGGTGGATGTGATTGCTTCCTTAAAAGTAGGCATTTGCCCGGAATAAGGCAATGGTGAGTGTGATCCCTTCTTTAAAAATGGGGGTTTGCTCGGAATAAAGCATCGGTGGATTTTTTTCCTTCTTTAGAAATTTACGTTTGCCCGGAATAAGGCTATTCAAACCAACGATCTCTTTTTTAAGATCAGTCAATGCTTCCAAAAGCCTTCTTTAAATGGAATGATGAAGTATCAATAAGTTAAAACAATTACTCTGTTGACCAATTGGTTTTATCTTTTTTTGATTGTGAAAAAACTGAAAACCAAACTGGCAATTCCGAGCAAGGCCGGGTACATAAAGCTAGTTTAGAATAAAGATCCTTTTAGTCGGCTTTGTTTGACACTAACAGTGGCTGCCTGAGTATTGAATACCATTTCTATAAGCAACACTCTATAAAATTACAGATTCTGTTTTAATGATGGGCTTATTTTCTACGAGACAAACATGCATAGAAATTCAACAATGGGACGAATCGACTTGATGTTGTTTTCACAGATTTTTCGAACAAAGTTGGATATCTTCGAGTGTTTTCGGGAAAAACCCATCAAAATTGAGCGCTCTGTGATAAAAAGTCAAAAACTAACATGGAACAATTATGCGTAGAAGGCAAGTATATAGGGCATCTGTTTCATTATTAATAACATGCTCCTATATCAATAACATTCGCAAAACAGGCAATTTAGGCTCAAATTGAGTCTTGTTTTGTTGCTATCCAGCGTGCTCACTGCTGAAAAAATCACAAAAATGAGAAATAAAACAATTTGTGCACCATTTCTTTGTTTTCGAATGGTATTGATTGGATACATGGTTCCATTGGCGTAGCAAACGAAAAATTCTAGGGGGGGCCTACTTTTTTTTCAATTTTTATTATAAAAACACAAAAAAAGTCTACCTAACTCATGTATACTGTTCGCAAACTTGCCTACAGCTATTTCAACAGATCCATTGAACGATTTGACGATTTGAACATAAGAAATAATGTTCATCGAGGCTCAGCGCTGACTTAAAAAATCTAGAGATGCCTTAGGACTCTCGAAAACTTTGGTACGTTTTTAAGGAACTTAAATCCATCTGAAAGAATTACGTGTAGTTTTTGGCTGGTGCAGCTTTGTAACGCGGCAAAAACGAGTTCAATTCAGCATTTATTTTACATTTTTCAAGGATTGGAAGATTTTTTTTCAATCCTTGAAAAAGGTAAAATAAATTACCGAAACCGTCAGATGCGGAACTAAACTTATTTTTGCTGCGTTGCAAGACTGCAATAGTCGAAAACTAAAACCACTATAGCCCCCCCCCCCCCCCCCCCCCTTCCCCCCTATCAGCTCCTTTCAAGATGTTCGGAAACCTCCTTTCAAGGCAAAATTTTCAAAACGACTTATCTGCTTTTGTGAACAAAGATTCAAAATATAATTGGATTTCCGCAACTAGCATTTCATTACCATATATACGTTCAATCAGGTGGTCAATCGTATTCACTACAAGTCGTTTTGAAAATTTTGTCTTGCTTTCAAGAGGCTCGGAAGACTCATTTGAAAAGGCTCGGAAAGCTCATTTTAAGAGGCTCAGAAGCATCTCTTCAAGAGATTCGGAAGCCTTTTTTAAAGCGACTCGGAATCCTTTTTTTAAGAGGCTCGGAAGCCTCCAAATGTCCTCGAAGTCTTGTGGGAAGCTAAATGTATAAAATTATTTTGAATCTGAAAGTTTCACGGAATAACGAAAACTTAAGACAATTTTTTATAGAGCCATATATTCCGTTAGTTTTCAGGTCCGGTTTCAATATACTAACCATGGTTTCCCAAACTGTGGGTCCCGACCCCCAGGGGGGTCGCGAGCGGATTGTTAGTGGGTCGCGCAGAACCAATATTAATTGCAGCTCGAATGCCGAACCTTTTGATCATTTTTTTTCAGGAACATTATTTCAAGTTCAAACCGCATTTTATTTTAAATATCCATCACCACGCTATTTCATTTAAACATTTATGCCTAAAAGCTGTCCCCTTAATGAAGTAAAATAAAAACGCTAACATTTTGACAAACAATACTGTTGGGAATTAAATACACATGACTTAACGTTTCAGGTTACAACTTTATTCTCCTCATTTGGTATTCCAGTGTTGCCAATAATAATTCCTAATCACAACATATGTCATTTATTTCAACCAAATATGAAACTCCATCTGCCCACTAGGCTATAGCAAATAGTCATCGAAACGCTTCGGGAATCTCGTTTCGCGATGGGGTCGCGCGTCGCTCGTTAGATTTGTTGCGCCGGTAGCTTCTGGTATAACACTTGGTGCTATATCAGTAGCGGCAGAAGTGTTGGCATTTAATGGCTTGACATGTGATGTATTACGTTTGTACATTTGGCCTTCGGCGGTCTGGAGCGTTACGCTGTTTCCAATCCTGTCAATCACTGTAGCTGGCATCGCCAAGAACTTTGAAGACAACTTATTCTGCGGTAACATGTTCTTCATTAGAACTCGATCTCCGATGTCCACTGATGATTCCTTCGCCCCCACTCTTTTGTCTCTGTTTTCCTTGGCTTGATACTTGGCAGTCCAGTCTCTATCGCGTAACTCACTATCGTCCAACGTTGTTTCTTGCAGATGAGGTATCAAATCTCGAAACCGTCTTCCGAACATCAACTCGGCCGGAGCGACTCCGGTTATTGAATGCGGCGTAATGGAGTACATATAAAGATATTCATGTATTGCATCTTTCCAGTCAGTTCCTTTATTCTTGCTGATCCGTAACACCTTCAGAAGCGACTGGTTTTGTCGCTCAGCTTCTCCATTCGCGCTTGGCCAATAAGGAGTAGTGTGTGTTAGTTTAATCCCACGATCAACACAAAAATCCTTCATCAGCTGACTTGAAAAGTTCATGGCGTTATCCAATGGAATCACTTGTGGAAGACCCTGGTAAATATCTCCTTCAAAACACGGCTTACCTCGTTCGAAGTTTTTTTGCTTCATTGGTTCTACTATCATGTATCTACTGTACAAGTCAATCAGCACAAACAAATAGTAACCGTTAGGGAGTGGTCCCAGAAAATCTCCAGCCAAATGAATCCATGGAGCACGCGGAAGTTCTCTCATTCGTAGAGGCTCCGGTTTTTCAAATGTTGCCACCAGCTGACAATCAAAACACTCGTTACACGATCTCTTCACATCACTGTCTATACCCGGCCACCATACAGCAACTCTGAGTCTTCTTTTCATTTTTTCTTGTCCGGGATGTCCTGTGTGTGCTGATTTTAGCACGGTTTTTCGAAGTTGATTCGGGATCACGATTTTGTTCTTCCTCAATAGAACTTCACCAGCAAAGCACAACTCCGACTTGAATGGTACATATTTTCTTGTAGCTTCATTCCAATTGTCACTATGCAAAGCTCCTTTAACCTGCTGTGTTTCCGGGTCCTCTTGAGAATACTGAACGATTTCATCAAACGTTATTGCCGATGGTCTATTGACTTCCACTACTGCGTTCAGAACTTTCTCGGATTCTCCGTCAAACGATCTCTCATTTAGCAGCTCCGACAATCTAGATAAAGGGTCGGCGATATTTAGTTCCCCAGGAACGTGACGTATCGTATACCGAAACGATTGCATTCGTAGCACCCATCTTTCTTGTCGTTGGTTTGGAGTAGATGTTTCGCTAAAAATATTGACCAATGGCTTATGATCCGTCAATATCGTAAAATGCAATCCTCGTAGGTACATTTGAAAACGTTCTGTAGCCCATACGATTCCCAGGGCTTCCTTGTCCAGGGTAGGATATTTTTTCTCAGATGGCGAAAGAGTTTTACTGGCGAAGCTGATGACTCGTGGTATGTTATTGACCGTTTGCAGCAGTACAGCACCGAGACCACAGTCACTGGCATCCGTGACTAGAGTTGTCGGATTGTTCGGGCTGTAGTAGCCAAGATACTTAGGATTTGATATTGCTGCTTTCACTTGTTTAAACGCTGATTTACGCTTCTCCGACCAATGGAATTTGGTACCTTTTACTGTCATTTCACGAAGCGGTGCTGAAATTGTAGATAAGTTTGGTACAAACTTACCCAGGTAATTTACCAATCCCAAGAAACTTCGCATTTCTTTAGCATCCTGTGGTTGTCGAAAAGCTTGCACTGCTGATACTTTTTCGTTCGTTGGCCTTATCCCTTGCGACGATAGCGTATGTCCCATGAAATTCACCGTTTCTTTACCGATTTCGCACTTGTCTTCGTTTACCGTTAGTCCATGTTCCTCTAGCCGTTTAAAAACTGCTTCCACTCGTTCGTTGTGTTCCTGCTTCGTAGCGGCATACACTAAGACGTCATCGATGAAAACTTTCGTTCCGGGTAGGCCTTGTAGGACCCGTTCTATTTGCCGCTTAAATAGTTCTGCGGCACAATTCATGCCAAACATCAATCTTTTATAGCGGTAGTAGGCGTTCGGCGTAACAAAAGTGGTGATTTCTCTCGATTCTGGTGACAACTCTATCTGATGAAAGGCTTGCACCAAATCTATTTTGCTGAAAAACCGACAACCATCAAGATGCGGCATGATCTCCTCAAACGTTGGCAACGGGTGTCGGTCCGGGATAATTGCCCTGTTTGCTTGTCGCATGTCGACGCATATTCTAACGTTTTTTCCTCCATTTTTCGGTGTTACAACCAGTGGTGACGCCCAAGTAATCCGCAGCGGGGCTGGTTCGATAATATCGTGATCCAAGAGTTCCTGCAGCTTGTCTTCAACTGATTTTTGCAGTGGTATAGGCAAACGTCTGCATGGTTGCTGCACAGGGGCTACGCTCTTATCGATTTTAACTTCAACTTGCACATTCTTAAGTTTCCCCACCGTCAGCTTCGTTCTTCGCGATACGTTGGATATTTCACCTCGGATTTCTAGAATCCCCAGATCGATCGACGTCTGTTTACTCAGAAGATTCACTCCTTCCGGCTGATCCACCACATATATCTTATGGTTCACTTTGCTGAAATCAGTTGCGATCTCGGTGTTTACGATTTTATGTACCTTTAGCTCACCACCACCGTATACGCGAAGAGATTTCTGGGGGTTCTCACCAGCGGTATACTGACATCCCTTTCGCTTCAGCTTATCCCAGGTATTCCTGCTGATGACATTGACATGCGCTCCGGAATCTATCACCCAGTTCAGTTTTACTCCACCAGTAGTGCAGGTGACGTATCCTTGCTCTTCGTTCGTGGCGTAAATGTGGCAAACATCACTGTCGCTTTCATTGGCGCTGTTATCAGCGGAGCTATTTCTTCGTACTGGCTCTCTTCTGGTATCCGCCACCATCAATATCTTGTCATGCTTCTTATTTTTCGTAGCAGCGTAGTTTTTAGTTTTGCACATTTTTTTGAAATGGCCAACGATATTGCATCTATCGCACGACTTATTTTTCGCGGGGCATGCTTTATTGTTTGCAAAATGGCCTGCTAGCCCACATCGAAAGCAAACTGACTTATTGTTTGTTTTAATTCGATTGACGGTGAGGTTCTCGACACCATGGTTCATTGCTTCTCCCTTTGCTTCGATGTTTTCCTTCGCCATTAACTCCTTATTCCGATGCACCGTCTCTATCATCCGTGCCTCCTCAAGGGTATCGTTCACTGTCATGAGCTTTTTCTTCAGTATGACTTCACGTAGTTCTTCGGAACGGCAGTGGTCGAATATTTGTTCCGTAATTCTCATATCAAGTGCATCGCCGTAGTCGCATAATCTTCCCTGTTCTCGAAGGCGGCTGGCAAATTGATCAACTGTTTCACCCTCTTTTTGTCTAATGCTGCGGAATACAAACCGATCGTAGGGAATACTTGCCATAGGTGCAAAATAGTTATCCAGTAATTTGATCGCCTCGCGATAGATATCGGAGCCCATTGGTGCTGCGGCATCATGACCTTCAAGCTCATAGAATATATCTTGCACGGCTGGTCCAGCATAATGAAGCAAATACGATCTTTTGCGGGACGCCAATGCCACCGAATTAACTTCCAAGAAGAGCTCTAGCGATCGTTTCCATTTCTTCCACCTCGTAGCAATTGAAGAAGTATCCTTCGTATCGAACGGAGGCAGGGATGATCTGCTGGCTTCCATAACAAATTCTTATTTACGCAACTTAGGCGAAATCACTTTTCCTTCAATATTTCTTCGGATTTTCACAGATGCGGTCTGTTTTTCACTGTGGCACAGTATTTTTTTTTTTTTTTAGCGGTGCCCTTGCTCTCGACGTTGTTCACCTGTGACGTCACTCGCCTCCAGTTGCAGCCGATATTATGTTTCGTCTATAGTTGACGTTTCCGGCTGTCTGGGCTCTTTTAACCCTAAACACGAATCTAATCAAGCACAGCCGACCGAATGGAAGTCGAAAATCGCGAATTTAATCGAAAAAAATCCCAAAAATCGTCGCCAAATGTTGGGAATTAAATACACATGACTTAACGTTTCAGGTTACAACTTTATTCTCCTCATTTGGTATTCCAGTGTTGCCAATAATAATTCCTAATCACAACAAATACCATGTTCGTCATTTTTTGCATTTGTACATGTCAGGTAACGTGAATATTTTTATGTGGAAGAAGCCGAAACAGATGACATTCTGATTCAATTAATGCTGAATACTACTTGGTAAAATGCATTTTTCATAGGTATGGGTCGCGAGACATATAAAATTTTGCTAGGTGGGTCGCATACCCAAAGGTTTGGGAAGCTCTGACTAACTTATTAACCGCCGTAAGAAACAATGCTGAAAAATATTTTACCTTGCCATACTCCACCAAAATGAAATTTTATCATCAAATCGATTGACAATAAAGTAGAACCAAATTATCCCTCCTACAAAATCATAATCTCCACATTAACCCTTTATAAGGCAGTGGCAACTATATTGCCACCAACAAATTATATGTTTTTCTTTTTATTAACAAGAGCTCTACTTATTATTTCCCATGTAGTGGCTTTATTTGCTTCCTAGTAGTTACACCCCAGATGAATTTGAGCCATAAAAGAATTGAAATGTCAATTTGAGAACAGTTTTTTTACGAACAGATCGTAAGTTTCTAGTGGAAGAAAGATTTTCAGTTATAATTCGTTAAAAAAAACGACAAAGATAATTTTTTCCCGTTGGTATTAATTATTTTGAATCTCCTGTGTTAGATTATTAGGTGATTAGCTTTGCCTTTCTGTATATTTGGTTTTTGGATTTTTGACGAAATTGTGTTTTTTTCCCAAGAGTCCCCTCTTGGAACAAAAGCGCAAAAATATTTGTTTTACTTATAATGCGTTTTCCGTTTAGGACTCTTTACCAAAAAAATGTAACGTGCCTTGATTTGACTGGTTTTACGTACAACCTAATTTTTAAAAATCTTTTTTTTTTTTCTTGTTGCCTGTTTTCCCGCTTGCCGGCCAGTGGCAACTAGGTATATTGCCACCAATGTTGTCCCGCTTGCCGGGCAGTGGCAACTATATTGCCACCAATTTTTCAATGTTTCTGAATTGTTTAATGTATAACAAACATACATTTGAGTTTAATACCATGTCAACATTGTGTCCTATTGTTGTTTTTGCTAATTTATTGTTTAGATTCGTCTGCCTTATAAAGGGTTAAAATGTATACGATGCTCAAAAACGGCCCTGACCCATCTTATCCCGTGGCCCATATTGCCCAACGAAACCCCCTCCCAACAAACTTTGTGGGGACCAGAGTGGTATTGGACGCTCCTTCCTTGATGTCACCCCACCGATTTGCAGCCCAGGAGTAGGAGTCACATTGTACCGCTCATAAAAAAATCTACTTCTCCACTCATTTACTGCCGTTCTACGCATAACTGTTCCATGTACATAGGACTCCCAGCAAACATGGGACAAATATGCGTATGCCGACAGTTTAGTCGTTAGTTAGTTCGCCTCATAGTCGTCTAAGAAAATCATATCTCTAGAAAAAAAAGCTACTTTGATATTTTCGAAAATTTGGCGGCCACGTGGTGGATTTTGACGATGAATGCTATTTAGTCGGGGTTCAGCCAAACCGCACCAAGCGGCTTTTCGACTGACTTGCATACTTTTGCAGTAGGATATCCTCAGTTATGGGGTTGAGGGATATCCGATACGATTTGCGATCAATTAAATCTGCTAAACGAAAGTTTGAGCAGAAAAATCGATAATTTTTCGTTGGCGCTTGGTGTGATTTGGCTGAACCCCGACCATTTATACTGCGGATGAATTTTACAGATCTATGAGAGCATTGGAAAATGATCACGAAAGTTATCATTTTGTTGCAAGGTACAATACTGGTTACTATTATAGTAATCTGATAGTAATTGAGAGTTCAATCAATAACTGATTCAAAAAGGCCGGGAGCATTCAATTTGCAGCAGGCCGTTAGAGATTCTTTTTAAAGCAGTTGAGTTTCAATGCTGAAAATGAAAAATGCCATACCGCGCAGTGCTACTTTATGCAGATTCGAACCATGATCATGAATGAATCACGATTCACGAGATTAATATATTTTTCAATTGTTCCGGTGTATGAATGCGTCATTGTTTCTACGGTTAAATCAGAGACGTTGTTTATAGATAGAGACCCGCGCAGAGTGAAGCCGAAAGTACCAAACGAACCGTCAAACGCGGTACCAAACGAGCAAAGTAAACAAACATTATCGATCGGTGCTAAATGCGAGATAAGTATTGTAATCAACATCATAGAAAATATGAAAAAGTGTTTGAAGTTAATTAAATTAAGCTGTTTTTGGAGTTCTTATACCAAGTTTATTACTGCATTTCATCATATTTGTCGTTGCATTATATGGCAATGGTGCTGAACGAGGCAGGATATATGGTTGGAGCAAACGAAATAACTGCTCATACTGAGCGTCACTTCAAGTTCTTACAAATTTTTATGTTGCCAATCGCACAGAATATTTTTGTCTGCTGGCCGTGAAGCCAGAATTGCTTTTATTCTCTCCGCGTGTCTCTATATAATAACATCGTCTCTGGGTTAAATCTCTACTTTGCGATCACGGCGTCTTTCTTGGCAGCAACCTAATTAATATGCTTATTCGAAAATCAAAAAGTCGTAGATACTAGTGCTAGAAATACAAACGACTTCACATTTAAACTAAAATAATGGTCGAAAATTTGAAAAATTATAAATATGAATCTTGTGAATCATCCGGGGTTCAAATCTACACAAAAAATAGAATTGAATACCATGACAGTTTTTGTATAATTACATGAATGTGTGTTGAAATGAATTATATGTTCTTGGAGTGTGCTTAAGGCGCCACATGAGAACACAGAAGTAAACTTTTCTAAATAAGCACGAGAAAAAGTATCTAAAGTTAAATTTAACAAAATAATGACTTTTCCATTCCAAAAATTATATGGTAAGCGTCGTAGCGCGTACTTTCAAACATTGTTTTGGAAAAAAAATATTTTTTTTGAGGAAGTTTACGTTAGATGCATTTCTTCATACACATTTCTGACGATTACTTTTTGGTTCTTTTGGGGGAGGGAAGCCCCCTTCATACGGGAGCTTGGCAGAAGGAAGGTCGTGAGATATGTGCCATCACAAATATTGCCCTCCGCTCGCTTTCAAATCGACTTCTATAAAAACATTCTTCATGCCTGCCGTATCCTAACGGAACTATCAATGCTGTACTTTCGCCTCTAATTCTATCATGAACATGTACGTCCATGTTTGGAAGATGATATTAGCATTTCCATATCATTGAAAAAACAATGTTTTTTTTAATAACTCCGGAATGCAATGGCCGATTGGACCAATTTTCAATAGCGAAAAATTAGGAAGGATTCCTCGTCGAATGCAACCTCACATTTTTTGTAAACACACACACACATACAGACATCACCTCAATTCGTCGAGCTGAGTCGATTGGTATATAACACTATGGGTCTCCGAGCCTTCTATCAATAGTTCGGTTTTGGAGTGATCCTATAGACTTTACGTATACTTTGTATACGAGAAAGGCAAAACGGTTCAGATAAGAATTCATAATCTTTTGTGTTAGTTCTTTTCTTTTCCTTTAAATTCCAAAGCCAATACACAATTTCAACTTTTATAAAAAGTAACTTATGGTTTGTATTTTTGTTTCCTCTAATTCCGGACATACCTAAAGGCACATACACACATACTCTCCTCTCAGGCGGTCGCTTTTGGCTGTGAAACGAGCCTATCGGTGAAAACCCTATCGTTTGTACAGTTCTGTTTTTTATCCTAATTTGCTTAGCCCCATCCAGGCCAAAGCAGTTGCTACCTTAGATCCCTAGCTGATTCCATTTGTACAAGATCATAATCGTAGTTTTCAAGAATATTCTAGAGTGAGATTTAATAGAACACTATTAATAATAGTTCATTATAGTGGCCCTCGAGTTGAGTTCCTTGGGAATGTTGTAGCTTCTTTATGCTGCTGTCGTCTTGGGCCTCCGGAACAACAGAATGTGAGGCTCCGGTTGATGGATCATGTAGTGAATCCAACCACGGGACTGTTGCACTCCAATAGACCTCCACTCAGTTTCCGTCATTAGGTGTGTCTTGGGCACCAGTTTTGCAATATCTTTAGGAAGAACGACATGCCTTTAAAAAGAGAAATAGGATTTACAAATCGCCATAATGCTGTAGAAGTCAATCTTACCTGTACTCGAACTCGTCGTCATAATATTTGTCCGAATAATAGATATCTTTAACGCTCATTTTTAATTTTAAAATTCAACACTAACTTAATAAACAGTACTTAGTACAGAAATGCTTGTATATGATAATTTTTTGCTAGTAAAATCGTAAAATCGAAAGCAATCCTTGACTGTTGCTTTGTTTTCTGAATGTTTGAGAAAGTCTCAGTTCGGGAATATCCTTTCGTTCATAATCGTGTGGTGGCGGTTGATTATGTTCAGCTCTGGAAACACAAAACGCAACAATGAGCGCGTTTTTAAATTTTGACAGCAACGTTACAGCGGCGGCTCGCAAAGTGGGAGCTTCAACGCGGTTAAATTTATCTACCCAAAATAAAGCTCAAACAACCCGGATGAAAATGTATATCAATGCGTCAAGGTAGGGTAAAGTGCCAACCCGAATAAAAAATACAGTAGAATAACAATACAATTTATTGTAACACTACTATTAATAACATTAAATTGGCAATAGATTGTATTGTAAATGAAACCATAGAAATACATTAGAATGCATTGTTATGAACCATTTACTCAAATGTAAATGAAGATTTCGCAATAGAATGTACGGGTTGTTAAGTATCGTAACTATACAAAATCTGAGATTTTTCCATACATTTTTTTCGTCACACAATAGAGTGTATGGTTAATATATTGTTGAAATATCCGAACAAAACTGTTCAAAATACAATGGATTGTATTGTATTTGTATAGTAAAACAATACGATTTTTGATTTCTCAGTTGTGGCAGCTTTACTGTTCAACAATGCAATTTAAAGGGAAAAATGCATATTTGCCGCTTTGAGGCAAATATTGTTATATAGTTTATATGCAATGTAAAGACACGTTTCAAAAGTTATCAATGTATGAATCTTATGTACGAAATTTTTTAAAAAACAATTGCAAGTATTGTTACATTGGTGAAATATGTTGATGTATTGTATCCTCAGTGTGGATACAATCTGTGCAACCATCAAGAAACAATATATCCTATTGTATACCGTACATTGTATGGTAATTCAATTGTTTACACAATTGAACCAATAGTACATTTTTATCCGGGAATAGTGGACCCTTCAGCCATTTTGACATTATTACAGAACAATGTAAACATTTTGCTATAAAATTCTATCGTGAGAACCTATACCGTACAGTCATATGATTTATTCGTTTATCTTCTTCACATTTTTCAAAACTAAGGATCTTACAAGGATTATCCTTAAGATTTATCTCTCTTCGATTGTCTTCGTATTTCCTACAATCTATACGAGTATGTGTTGTACTGATAATTTAATATTACATGTTTCACAGATATTTGAGTCCTTATTAAAAAGATGTTTGTGTGTTATCGTCAAAAATTGTATCTCGTTTTATTGTCTTAGTCTATTCATTGGCTTATTTAGGTCAAACTTACCCAAAGAAACCCATATTTTTTGAGACATCCAACATCTAATTTTTAAAATCGGAAACAAAAACCGAAAAAGTGCTGCACGTGTGGTGAACCAGCCTGTAAAATTCACCGTTCGTTCAAAATTCGGCCAATCTTGAAAACAGAACTTTACGATTTTCTTTTAGAATTTTAAAAATACTTAGAGGCGACAAAAAATATGGGTTCTCTGGGAAAGTTGACCTTAAATAAAATATAGAATCGTATGAGCGAATAAAAAATTTTGACGGGAGAGGTCAATTGAAATTCTCAGCGATTTATCAACACTTGATGTCAATTTCAGATTTTTAGGTCGCTCAATCGATTTTTTATTTTATTTAGAGTCAACTTTCTCAAAGAACCCATAATTTTGAGTTGTTTAAACTTTCATCTTGGGTTGAATTTAACTGTGTTTGGCTGTGAATAGTGCACGGGCAATGAGAATAAATAGAAGGTGAGGAAGAAGACCAAATGCAAGTGTATTAGTGGATGATGAAAAATGTAAACAGCAAATGGTGACGTACATATTTGCACGGCTTCTTATGGGAGCTCGTTCGAATGTAGTAGTGAAAGCTTTTTCGCCATACACAAAAGGCACGCACACAATATATGGATTTCCATACCTTAGTATTTATTTACATTGGTGCACGGGATTGACGCCAAGTTTCTGGTGTGTATGTGGCTGAACCAAGTGTGCGACTGCCCCGACTGCCACGGTCCGGCTCAACAGTCAACATCTGTGAAATTTTGGCAACGTCGGTCTCTTTCGCTTCTGTGCACGCGAACGGCGTGTGAGTCGATTTTTGGTGTCGTGCAGAAATCCTAGCAGAAAACATCCAAAATGGTGAGTTTTGTGAATTTTAAGTGCTGCATTCAATGGCCAAGGATTACCGTATCACGGAATTGATGGAGTTCTGCTGCAGTTCTAGCCGGGTGTTGAAAAAAATCATTTTTTGTGAAAAGTCACTCATCGTGGTGGAATGCCTCGTTGCCAAATCAAAATGTCGGATGAGTTGCGACTTGTCTGGTTCGCCGATAAAGGTGTGTGGGACAGAAAGAGATAGAAGAAGCAGATGTAGGAGGTCTCTTTCTTTTTCCGGCCACAGAACATCGGAACAGACTGATTTTTTTTGTGGCAGATGAATCGACCGTGTTGTGGTCGCGTGAAGTGAAATTGCAGCAGTCATCGAATCTGCCAAAGATTAACAGAGTGCTAAAGAAGAGGAAAACACGTTTCTGTTGCTGTTCCTAATCTGGGTGCAGTAAAAGTAGAAAGTTTTAAATTGGATTGCCTTCTGAAATTGAGTAGCCTGAAAACGCATTAAAATGGTAAGACTAAACGGGGAAAAGTGCATCGAAGATGCATTTTTGCAGCTTATCAAAAATCTTGGCAATCGATGGTGACGTCGTGGACGAGTTTCAGCTGATTGTGAAATAAAAATAAAATGACGGGAAGGGAGGCTGAGGGCGAAATGGCGCAGGACACACCGAATGACGTGTAAAGTGTTCCCCCGCAGTTGTTGGAAACAAAGAAATAATAAGCAAAAAATGAACCCCGTTACGCATCACATGCAGTGCAGACGACATGAATAGAAAAATTGATTTTCTTATTGCAGCAGCTTTAGGGAGATGCATTTCCTCGTTCCAACGTTTATTGATTGTACTTTGTAATTTTATTCATTCCGTTTTACGTGATCCTGTAGGTACAGACCTTATTTTCAGGGCAAGGAAATATTGATTACTTCTTTCTTTATTATATTCGATGAATATTGCACGCATGTACCTTTTTACATGGTGCCCTCAGGTGTTTAGCGAAAAATTAATTTTTATTGGAATTAGATTTACAGTAAAGCTAGTATCTACCTATAATACAGTAAAGCTAGTACCCTCAACTAAAGTTTTGTAACTAGCAGGCTACCGGTAATCAATAAATATTACTATTAAAAAAATGGCATACCGTGAAATGACTGCGATCTTTATTACTCAATGAATAGCATGTTTATATGAAAGCATAGCAGTTTATTTTCAGGGAGCTTCGACCTCAAGATACTTTCTATCAAGTAAAAGATCTTGTAGCATGAGCCAGGCTATAAAGGGCCACCTATCTATATTTTTCACTATTTATGCAGGCTCCAACCTTTGATCCCAAACTTTTTCAATATTGTGTATTGTAAAATGTTGGAATAAACCAGATTTGTTCGATTGTTTTGATTGTAAAAGAGAAAAAAGGGCACTGAACGACTATTCAAATGTTGGTAGAATTCCTATAAAAAGATATGAAATATTCGATAATTTTGGGATAAACTAAGATTATAAAAATAATTCATACCCGACACTTACACTTGTAAACCAATTAACTGACAAGGGTGTTATTTATTTACTTTTTTTTTTTGATACCCTATTTCCCTAGGTTAACTTCACCGTTGACGAAATCCGTTCCATGATGGACAGGAAACGGAACATCCGTAACATGTCCGTCATTGCCCATGTCGATCACGGAAAGTCCACGCTGACCGATTCGCTGGTCTCCAAGGCCGGTATTATCGCCGGTGCTAAGGCTGGAGAGACCCGGTTTACCGACACCCGCAAGGACGAACAGGAACGGTGCATTACGATCAAGTCGACGTGAGTATTTATATTGTTTTTGAATGACGTTGGATTCATTATTTAGTTATTTGCTGTGAGATAATCTAATTTCAATGATTAATGTTAGAACATCATCTACACTGGTGAATTGAGACATACAAAATAAACATGTATGGGGACCGAAATTTTGATTCAAAGCAATTGATGTTTTCCTACAGGTTTAAAATGACATTAAAAACACTTGCATACATGAATGTTTGTGTTCGATATTTTCGAAGGTTTATAAATTTCCATTGATTTTCGAACATCCGTTGGTATCGATGATATTTAATGTAAAATGTTAACCGCCAGGAATGTGTATGATTCATAAATTTCGTCTAAACTACGAAATTTTATTGAAAAAATTTCGAGACATTTCACTATATAAATAGTAAGAATAGGAGAAAGTCAAAAAGACATACCACTCCTCTCCTCCATAAGGTCTTACCTAATTAGTGTATACGGCTCCATCACTACATTCCGCCAGTTCGATTATCTGTTAGTTTAAACTGTGCGTGTATCAGGTTCAGGTCAAGGAAAAAGTAGGATTTACAGGTGGAACTAAGAAATCAAAGAAAAACTAAAACATGGAACAAAAAATCTAGATTACTCGATGTAACCCTTTCCCGCCCATGACTTTTTTTCAACGATTTCAATAGGCAGCAGGAATTATCTTTGAGAAAAATGCTAAAACAAAAGTTATTTGGCATAACCGAAATTAGTGGAAAACGAAAAAAAAGTGTTTAATTGTAAATCAATAGTTAATCGATTGTTTTCAATAGTTTCACTATTTGTACTCAAAATTGATTATATTTGCAGTCTAATGGAACCATACAGATGTGTCAAATATTCCTTTTGCTGAAACAATTCGATGAAGGTTAGAAGGTGCAAAATTTGATGGTGCACCATCACCATGGGCGGAGAGGGTTGAAGCAATCTCACGGCGTTCTTAAATGCGTGTGTCCGACTTTCCCACTTTACCTGTTATTGGAAGCCCATTCCATCACGACGATCCATAAACTAGCAAATCCTCTTGTGCGTTCCAGCTCCGATCGGTATAGGTGTTGTGTTAGGCTTCCGGGTATTGTTCCATCGAAGGCTTTTTTCATAAAGCAACAAATTCGGAACCGGTAGTTGAACGGTAGATCGTGCCCAAGAATTTCATTTCGTAATGCTGCTGTCGTGTATCGATGACGAAGACGGCGAATGAAACTAGTACGATTTAAAAAAAAAAATACTCTACATGTTCCAAGTAAAAAGCAATTTTTCATTGCATCGCAACGATCTGAGATTTCGATTACAAAATACATGTTTTACAGTTAGTTAATAAATTCGGACAAATAATGTTTCATATATTACGTCACAATCAATTCTGCTTTGAAAAGAATTTCACAACAAATGCAATCGTATCATTGATTCATTTATTATCCCTCTCCCCAGTGCCATCTCTATGTTCTTCGAGTTGGAGGATCAGGATCTTGTGTTCATTACGAACCCGGATCAGCGCGACAAGGACTGCAAGGGCTTCTTGATCAATCTGATCGATTCGCCCGGGCACGTCGATTTCTCGTCGGAAGTAACAGCTGCGCTGCGTGTCACTGACGGTGCCTTGGTCGTCGTCGATTGTGTTTCCGGTGTGTGCGTACAGACCGAAACCGTACTGCGTCAGGCTATCGCCGAACGTATCAAGCCTGTTTTGTTCATGAACAAAATGGACCGTGCCCTGCTGGAGCTGCAGCTGGATGCTGAAGATCTGTACCAGACCTTCCAGCGTATTGTTGAAAACGTCAACGTCATCATTGCCACGTACAACGACGATGGCGGTCCAATGGGAGAGGTCCGTGTCGATCCATCCAAGGGTTCGGTCGGCTTCGGTTCCGGTCTGCACGGATGGGCGTTCACTCTCAAGCAGTTTGCTGAGATGTACGCCGCTATGTTCAAGATCGATGTTGTCAAGCTCATGAACCGTTTGTGGGGAGAAAACTTCTTCAATGCCAAGACCAAGAAGTGGGCCAAGGTCAAGGATGACGACAACAAGCGTTCCTTTGTCATGTACGTATTGGACCCCATCTACAAGGTGTTCGACGCTATCATGAACTACAAAGCTGACGAAATCCCAAAACTGCTTGAAAAAATCAAGGTTACCCTGAAGCACGAAGACAAGGATAAGGACGGAAAGAACCTGCTGAAGGTTGTTATGCGTAGCTGGTTACCAGCTGGCGAAGCTCTACTTCAGATGATTGCCATCCATCTGCCATCCCCCGTCGTCGCCCAGAAATACCGTATGGAAATGTTGTACGAAGGTCCTCATGATGATGAAGCCGCTGTTGCCGTGAAGAACTGCGATCCCCAAGGTCCACTTATGATGTACGTATCGAAGATGGTACCGACCTCCGACAAGGGTCGTTTCTACGCTTTCGGTCGCGTTTTCGCCGGTAAGGTCGCCACTGGTCAGAAGTGCCGTATCATGGGCCCTAACTACACCCCAGGAAAGAAGGAAGATCTGTACGAGAAGGCCATCCAGCGTACCATTCTGATGATGGGACGTTATGTTGAAGCCATCGAAGATGTTCCTTGCGGTAACATTTGCGGTCTGGTCGGTGTTGATCAGTTCCTGGTCAAGACTGGTACCATCTCCACCTTCAAGGATGCCCACAACATGAAGGTCATGAAGTTCTCCGTGTCGCCTGTCGTGCGTGTGGCCGTGGAACCAAAGAACCCTGCTGATCTGCCCAAGTTGGTCGAAGGTCTTAAGCGTCTGGCCAAGTCTGATCCTATGGTGCAGTGTATTATTGAAGAATCCGGTGAACACATCATTGCCGGTGCAGGTGAACTGCATCTTGAGATTTGTCTGAAGGATTTGGAGGAAGATCATGCCTGTATTCCACTAAAGAAGTCCGACCCTGTTGTGTCATACCGTGAAACTGTTTCTGACGAATCCGATCAGATGTGTTTGTCCAAGTCGCCCAACAAGCACAACCGTCTGTTCATGAAGGCTGTCCCCATGCCCGATGGTCTGGCTGAGGATATTGACAACGGTGATGTCAACTCCCGTGACGACTTCAAGGTGCGTGCCCGTTATCTGGCCGAGAAGTACGACTACGACGTCACTGAAGCCCGTAAGATCTGGTGCTTCGGTCCCGACGGAACTGGCCCGAACATCGTTGTCGACTGCACCAAGGGTGTGCAGTACCTGAACGAAATCAAGGACTCCGTTGTCGCTGGTTTCCAGTGGGCCTCCAAGGAAGGCGTGCTCGCTGAAGAAAACATGCGCGGTAAGTTTTATTCCTTTTGTGATATAAAGTGGCTTATTGGAAGGTTTAAATGATGATCCCATTTAATCCAAGAAAACACATTTGATGGATAAATTATTATTCAAGCTCAACAGGTCTGACAAAACGAAAACAAAAGCTTGATCCTTTCTTAATTTTTTTTTTGGTTAATCTTTTATTAATAACAAACGTTTCCTGTCTCGACAGCTGTCCGATTCAACATCTATGATGTGACACTGCATGCTGACGCTATCCACCGTGGTGGTGGCCAGATCATTCCAACTGCTCGTCGTGTCTTGTACGCCTCGTACATTACCGCCGCACCACGTATGATGGAGCCCGTCTATCTGTGCGAAATCCAGTGCCCGGAGGTCGCCGTCGGTGGTATCTACGGTGTGCTGAATCGTCGTCGTGGACACGTCTTCGAGGAAGCACAGGTCGCCGGTACTCCCATGTTCGTCGTCAAGGCGTACCTGCCCGTCAACGAGTCTTTCGGTTTCACCGCCGATCTGAGGTAATTATGCTCTTCTCTTCGGAAAGTGTTCGATTTGGGCAAATTTTGTCTATAAGTTCGACATACCAATTGATGGTGGTTGGCAGTACAATGTTTGCTAGAGTAAAATATTGTTTGAAAACATTGTTTTTTCTTCTTATAGAATTTACAATACCTGACTTACAAGACATTGGCAATTTACTATAATCGGCCTTTAATTTCTGTAATGGCTTCATTTTTATTTTTGCATGCATTTTAATTCAATTTTCATCGAATCGACTAGAAACATAATTCAATTATGACGATTCATTCTTATTTTCTTCTTTTTCCGCCAAATTATTTGAGGGAGGAAAAGGATTTAATATTTGTTCCGGCCTAATTGTTTTTTTTTTTATGTTTACCCCTTCAGATCCAACACCGGAGGACAGGCCTTCCCACAGTGCGTGTTCGATCACTGGCAGATCCTGCCAGGAGACCCAGCTGAGCCTGGAACCAAGCCGTATACCGTCGTCCAGGATATTCGTAAGCGTAAGGGTCTGAAGGATGGTCTCCCAGATCTGTCACAGTACTTGGACAAATTGTAAACACTTTATTATTACAATATACATTTCTTACGATTAAAAACACTAGAAGAATGAAGCCTATCCCAGCTTCAATCAAACTAATTTAGACAAACGTAATTTATGAATGTTTACAAAAAATCCATTTTACTTTGACACCCTTCGTCAGCCAAATATCTGAGCGAGTAAAGGACAAAAGCTTTCCATCATCATTGCTCACTATTTCAATTTGCCTGCTCCGTCTTTGTCCTTGGATTCCTGTGAATTCGTTGCTGCAACAACACACTCCGTCGTGAGATACAAACCAAATTGAGAAGCTCCAATCAAGAAATGCAAGCAAACAGTATGAAAAGCATCTACCACACAATAATGGAATGAAACAGTGATATACACAAACACAAGAGAATACAGATGATGAGTATCATGTTAAAAAAAACTGGAACGGAAAATGCGTGTAGTTTTACTTAACCTTAGTTATTTGCTCAGTAAATTTGGATCAAATTTATGGTTTAGACGAGACTTTATTACATCTAATATATTTTGACATACTCATTCGGTAGAGGAGGTAGGCTTGCATTTTGTTGTCACTTCCGATTTTCGGATGAAACCGGTCAATATTATATTCGTATAATATTACTCTGCTATTAAGTAATTGGAAGAATGATATAAATTTACAAAACATTGTTTATTTTACATAAAATCGGTACGTTTGATTTGTGTTGTCATTTCACATGATTACCGCCAACATTCCTCTATTCAGTGTTGTAATAGTTTGCGTCAAAAGTTGATCCGATTAATGGACGGGAAGACAAGGCACATCAAGAGCCTGCGTGCTGGGCAGTTGTTTGATAAGGTAAATATGTGTTTCATAACACTTTTTTTTTTCAATATTAGGTGATGATTTGAAATTTTACAATGATCAGTGATTATGACATTTATTCAAGCTCAACAGGTCTGACTTGTTGAGTGGGCTCCTATAAAAAAAACATCACAAATTATTTGTAATCTAATAAAAGTATATTTTTGGCTTTCATTACAGATTCTCTTCCTGTGGGTATTATTTTCCATTCAAGGTAAGCTTAAAAAAGTAGTTTCACTATAGAATTCATTACCATCGAATGATGCTAAAAATCATGGACCTGTTCTGAACAACCATGAATTGAAAAAACGATTGCTTCTGACACCTCTTCTGACAAATTTAAACATCAGATGATAATTTTATGAAAAAAATTCAACGGTCAAATAACGGTTGTTCTACATTTTTTGCAGGTCTCGTTAGGTTCGCTTGAGTTGTTCTTCAAAAGGCTCGTTTATACTGGTGAGTATTTAAAATGTCATATTAGATTGGAAAACGACAAGTATTCTCGGCACAGCTACAAAAACCAATAACAGCTAAAATCATTTTGACAAATCTATAACGTAATCGTTTGTGATTGCTCGAGAAGCTAGCGATGCAATGGGACTTCCGTTTTAGAAGGGTATGCCGATGTTTAATAATCTTCCGAGAATATTTGTCGTCACCTTAGTTGATTTTTCTATCACAGGACAAATCAGTTCATGTCAATTTACGTGATGATTCAAATCTTAGATGATTAGGTGATTAAAACACTTTTCAAGCTCAACAGGTCTGACATATGCACTGATAAACATTAGATGAATTTATTTGAAAACTAGTAAAAATTATTCTATAAATACGTACCTCAGTTATTCTTCTAAAGATTAGTTACTCGAGTAAGAGAGATTAACTCAATAATACCTCATTCTGTTATTGATGCCATACTCTGTAATGAACTAGCCTTGCATAAGAAATAAAATACCAAAAATCATTATGCACAATACTTCTGGCATAACATACTCTGTTATTGAAATACCAAACACATCACAAATTAGTATTCGTTTAGTATTGAAATGCCTGAAGTATTTTGCATATTATCTTTGGTACTTTACCTCTTATGCAAGGCTAGCTCATACCTTCTCGGGTAAGGTCGTTTTTTTTTGTTGTTTTTAGGCTGAATTGAATTATTTGAAAAAAATATTTAAATTTACTGGTCTTCACGAAAACTGATGAATTTTTAGATTTTTTTTTTCACGGACCGAAGCTTTTAATTTGTTCCGGCCTTATTAGATATCATTCACAATTCTTCATAATAATAACCTATTTAAATAATGCGAATATTATTTTAAGCTTTTAGTGGAATGTATTTACTTGTCATAAGTCGAGTTTGTACAATTCTATTTAATTCCACTACATTTATTGTACCTTTGACAGATACGTATTTCGTATGCGTATTTTAATAATCTATTCTTCAATGTTTTTCTACTAATGTTTATCAAGCCTTGTTGCTTATTCCCTATAATATTATGTATTCTATTTTGTTCTAAAAATTTTGTTTTTTGCTTTTCATTACAGATAATTTCCACTGATAAAGGTCGTTTGTTTTGCGTTTAAAGGTAGGTAGGAATGATATTCAACTTAATCTTTCTAGGATCTTTTTTCAAATGGGCGAAATTGATTCTGACCTTAAATGGCAATTCTGATTCCATTTCAAACTATTTTGGCCAACTAATGTTACTGCCGATGGTTGCATATCAGGCCCATCTTTGCTGGGTTTCCTATTCATATACAGAAAGAATAGATTGCCATCTATATGGCAGTAACATCAGTTAAACGAAATATGCTGAATAAAGAAAGTATGAGTCGTTGTTTCAAATTTCAAGGTCAAGTTACGCCAATTTGAAAAAAGTTCCTAGATTTGTTCGTTTCTTTCATCGAATGATGCTATAAATCATGGACCTGTTCTGATCAACCATGAATTGAAAATACGATTGCTTCTGACACCTCTTCTGACAAATTTAAACATCAGATGATAAATTTAAGAAGAAAAATTTAATCTACGATCAAATAACGGTTGTTTCTAATTTTTTTTTGCAGGTCTCGTTAAGTTCGCTCGGATTGTTGTTTTTCAAAGGGCTCGTTTATAGTGGTGAGTATTTAAAATGTCATATTAATTTGGTGAACGACAAGTATTCTCGGCACTGCTACAAAAACCAATAACAGGTACAATCATTCTCGGAGACGAGCCAGCATGGAGCTGAAAGTCTCCTTAATAAAGATACAAAAAAAACAATCGTTTGTGGTGGTTGCTCTAGAAACTAGCGATGCGAAGAGACTGCCGTTTTAGAGGGGTGTGCCGATGCGTAACAGCCTGCCGAGAATATCTGTCGTCACCTTAGTTGATAATTGTATCACAGGACAAATAAGTTCTTTCTTGTCAATACGTGATGATTCAAATCTTAGATGATTAGGTGATTAAAACACTTTTCAAGCTCAACAGGTCTGACATACTGATAAACATTAGATGAATTTCGTTAAAAACTAGAAAGAAATTTATTCGAAAACGGAGCACAGTTGTTCTTCTAAAGATTAGCTAAGGCCGATTTTTTGTTTGTTTTTGGACTGAATTGAATTATTTGAAAAAATGATTGATACTTAATAGTTTTTACTAAAACTGCTCAGTCTTGTAAAGGCCAAAGCCTATGCCAAATTAGTTATCATTCACAAATTCTTTATAATAATAAACTATTTAGTTTTGATAATCTATTCTTCAATGTTTTTCTACTGGTGTTTATCAAGCCGTGTTGCTTATTTCCTACATATCATTTATTCTATTTTGTTCTAACAAATTTGTTTTTTTTTTCTTTCCATTACAGACTATTTCCACCGATGAAGGTTGTTTGTTTTTCGTTTGAAGGTAAGAATGATATCCAACTTAATATTTTGTTCGTTTCTTTCATCGAATGATGCTAAAAATCATGGACCTGTTCTGATCAACCATGAATTGAAAAACCGATTACTTCTGACACCTCTTCTGACGATAACTCGTGATGAGATCATTATCAGATCTTAAAATTGTCTGTTTCATTAACGTTTTTTACTTTCTTTCCATACTTGCAGGTCGTTGTTTATTCGATTATCGGGGGTTCATAAATATCAGCCGAGGGGCCAAGTAATAATCACGTTAGGAGGGAATGCTTGGCCTTTAAGATAAAAATCTCTGACAAACAAATCGTGGCAAAATGGATCACACAAGACCGCCCAACTTGCTTCCATCGGATAGTCGCATCAATCTTCCGTTTCTCGTTCAGGGTTACTTTATATAGAGCAGCCTGTGGATCGCCAATCATAGCATACCAAAACATCACTCGTTTTGGGTGCTTACGCTAAGGCGACTTGCGTTCAATCATCGGGCAAATATTTAACAGATGCAACAGGTGAGCATTTTTAAAATAAGAACCAAATTCTTCACCTCCGCTTGAACTGGGTTTAAGTGGAAATGATTAAGAGACGATTAAAAAGTAGAAAATGTACGAATGATGTCAAACAATCATGGACCTGTTCTGAAAAAAGTAGAGTTGAAAAACGATTGCATTTCTGACAAATTTTCCGACTTTTAATATTCACCACTATTCTTGTTTACGGACGACCGATATTTTCGAACAAATGCGATTCGTTCGAACCGTCTCCCCATTTGATTGTTCTGGCGCAAACGAGAATGCGCATCAACTTTCGTTCGGAAGAGTATTTATACGTAAACAAGAATGTGGATGATTGTTACTTGAAATCAATATCCACCTTAAGTTACATAAATTCAAAACTAATTCTCAGTTTCTCTTTTTCCATTATTACAGATTTACATGTTGTTCGTTCAGTTTGTAACAGCTTTTCAAGGTATGTATATGGACTAAATGGAAAAGGCATTTTGAGAGTCTGTGCACGGTTGGCTAACTATATAGTGATGAAATTAATATTCACGGACCTGTACGCATGCATCGTGATCGATTTGAATGTTCTGAGCTCAGTTAGCAAACCTATGAAGGCTACGATATTTGCGGACATTGTTTGTCGAGAGGCCACTAATAGGAATATTTCTTTTGTTACAGATGCGATCCTCATCACTATTACGGTTGTACGAACTTTTCCAATTAATGGATACAAGAGACAAGCAGCGGGTCTCCAGTAGCCTTGCGAGGAAAGGCGTAGAACTGCCAACCGGAGATGACGAGTTAGATTCTCGGTCCGGTCTAGGATGTGTGTGAAAACTGTGTGGAAACTTTCTCGACACCCTGGGCATAATGTATCCATTGTACTTGCTACACAAGATACTCATTCCTGAAATGGCGGTCATAGAAAAGCTTTCAATTGATAACTGATGAAATGCTAATAGAATACTAAGTTGAAACGCAGGCCAAGTTCCAGTTGGAATGAAGAGTCATTGAAGGAGAAGCGTGTTGATTTGTGATAAGATGAGATGCAGATGAGACGTTTATCATTATCGCGATATTATCGATTTCAAATGACGGAATAGGATCGATATCCAATCTCTCTAAAATGAAATCTTTCTCTTAAAATTTCTCCCTTCCACTTAACTCCTAAGCGGCGGTCCCCCATACGCTTAAACTTGGTTGATCTAAAGTAAGGTTACGTTTTGAAAATATGCAAAAATGAAAGTAATACCTACGGTATTCTATTTACTCTACTGCTTGAAATCAATTAGGGTTTGCATTTTATTCTATTTTCAACACCAGGAACATTTCTTAAGATGCATAAATCACCATTTTGCCGAAGGATGATCCTTCGTTTTTAATTTCATTTTCCGCCAGTTCTAGATGCAATGGTTCCGAACTTTCTATAAGTCTTCTAGATTTCAAGTGGAACTTGGCCAATTTAGTTTTCCATTAGCATTTCCACAGTTCTTAATTTAAATCTTTTCTGTGACATCTTGTATCTTGTGTGGGAGGGGCCTTCCTTAGCCATGCGGTAAGATGCGCGGCTGCGAAGCAAGAACATGCTGAAAGTGGCTGGATTCAAGTGGCTGGGTTCCCTGGGCATACATAAATGTATCATCGTGTTAGCCTCATGATATACGAATGCAAAAATGGTAACTCAGCTTAGAAACAGTGAAGCTGCGAGGCGGCAATGTCCCATTGGGAGATGTAATGTCATTAAGAAGAAGAAGTATCTTGTGTGGGAAGTACAAAAATGGATACACACAGAATTCTGTGTACAAAAATTTACGCGGCGTTTGACTAACGAAAGGAACGGTCGCGCCAGACGAAACATTGCAATGCTATTGTAGGGTGCTGTCAATACGATACACTGCGAGGCTGTAATGTTTCCAAAAGCGCATGGGCACAACATTCCACGCGGCGTTTCCTATTCGAAACGAACAACCGCACCTTAGGAAAGGCCGCAATGTAATCTTTCCATAAGAATACAGTATACAAGCAGCAAAAAGCGCGGTTTGTCGTTTCCTTCGGGGAGCGGCGCGTGTAGTTTTGTACTAACGCATTTTTAATATAAATATTCGCGTAAACAGCGACTCCAACGTATTCCAACAGGAGCATGATTTCTCTCGTTTCTTTTTTTTTTATTTCAAAGCTCAGAAAGAAAAATAAATACACACATCAGAGAAATATTTATTTGTCTTTATTTTTAGATTATCCGAAATTGTCAATTCTATGGAATTTAAAAGTCTTCGAATACCTAAGGTTTGACAGTTCAATATAGGTATAGATTGGGCTTCACTCTGAAGTAATGTGACCAGCCACTTTTTTGTTGTAGGCCTTATGTCAAATGGCCCACAGTATTTGACACAATTTTTTTTAACGATTAGGGTAATTCGCCAAATGTTGAACGGCTAATTTCTTCGCCTATTGTTGAACGCACGTGCATTTCTTATGGGAGTTCAACAATAGGCGAAGAAATTAGTCGTTCAACATTTGGCGGTTTCCTCTATGACAAATAGCTTTTAGGAAATTAATCATGTAATGCCAACCGACATTATGCCATGGGTATTTACTCCCCTGTAGTAATCATATGAATCGGTGCCCAATTTTGCCGAACTCTAGAAAGAAAACTTACTTTGCAGTCTTAATCTGAGCCCCAGGTCTAAATAGGTTAGTATAGATTCATTCTCGGACTCAGCCCATATGAGTCGTTCAAGTTCTATTCGATAGTGAAATGTTTCTAGTTTATGGTTTGGTAGACTGGCTTAAGACCACGCAGTAGCAGGAAACAAATCTGTGCTATTCTACGCTAGCGAAACATGGTGTGTATCAGTGGAGAACACTCAACGGTTGTCGGTGTTCATCAACAGATACATGCGGTATACAATTCGGGCCTGGTGGCCTCACAACTGGAACTAAAACAACGAGCTCCATCGTCGTTGTCACCAGATATCGGCCAGAAATTCGGGATCGAAAGTGGGGCTGGTTCGGTCACACTTTACTGTAAACAAGAATTAGACTGGAAACCAGCGGGACATCTCAGCAGAGGTAGACCCAGAGCCTCATGACGGCGAAGCCTCAATAAAGAAAAAAACATAAGTCGATCGGAATCTAACCTGACAACAGGTTAAAACGATAGCTGCACATCGTTCAGGATGGAGATGTTTTAAGTCAGCCCGAGTCAGTTTTAAGCAAGCGCTGGCTGCTGGCAAATTTGGTGGTTTCAATACTGCGGTACGGACGTCTAGTAAGGATGTCAGCGTCAGCACTGAGCGCAAACTGCAACGTCCGAGAGCTGAAAAGCGCGCCTAACCCTTCTAAGCCATCCACGGTATCTCGTGAGGTAGCATGCGCAGACGAGTATTACTACGTCCTCCTGAATTTTGGCTTGACCCGCAGAGCACGTATTATTCAAGTGGTAAGCACCAGCTCTGTCCAGGTGACAGAATCGTCTGAAGACTCGCAGAAGAGAGGAATGCGAAGTTGGATGCGTGCAGAATATTCACTACCAGCGAAAACATCGTCGGAAGCAGGTTCCAGAAAGCTGAACAGTGGAATGCGATTGCAAGAGTGACGGCAGGATAATCGAAATTCCTTAACGATTTTGGAGCATGGAGCAACAACAGGCCGCCTCAGATTCGTACAGCTTTCAACACATATGTCGAAATTTCTGTCAAAGTGACGTTTTATTGCTAAAATTTGACATCCCTTCTGATGGAATACCAGTTATGTGGCTGAGTAGCCGCACATTCTGCCGAGCTACAGCAATAAAAAAAACAGAGTGTGTAGATCCCACGCCGGGTACTAATCCGAGTAGATCGTGGCGTGCTAACGTACTGGCTTCGAGTCGTCAGGACACCCATTGAACCCGAAGCTATCTCTACCACGAAGCTTGTCGGTTGCGGAGGAGCTCCCGACATCGGGTAATTCCGTGAAAGTAGCATTGATCTATCCAGGGGTCAACTGGGATCTGAACGCCAATTTAGGTTATATGAAGTGCAAAGTTCGCCAAAGTAATGAATGCACAAAGATCATACCTTCCGAAGAAGTACCGAAAGGCCGTTCGGGGTGGACCAAGACTGGATCCCAAGTTTATTCTTTATTTAATGGTAGGAATTTCCAAATCCCACAAAATAGTGGGAGGGATGGTAACTCCGTAGAAACGAGCGCGTAAACACATTAGGGGCAGTAGGGCAATATGAACATACGGGGCAATATGAGCCACCCTCATTTTGAGCTTATTGACAAGTTTTATCATGTAAAAGTTATATGATCTTTAAGAGGATGCTCCACATATGCATCAACGTGAAAACCGCATTAAAATTCAATTCAAATATGAAAATATACTTGAAAATGTAAATTTTCACTGCATAGGCAAAATTATTATAAGATTTCAAGTTTATAAATAAGGTTTTGACACAAAACTGATTAAAATACAGGTCAAAAATACACCACAATCAAAAGATATATTAAAATTGAATATTGTGCACACATGTTTATATTGATACAAATCTGAATTTATCATAAAACTTTTTTTTCCCAAAACCAGTCTCTATGGGGCAATATGGGCATACCTGCATAGAACAAGATATCTGGCCTTAAAATGCGAATCAGTTCTAATTTCAGTATTCAAATACAAGAATATTATCATACATGTAAGATTCATTACGGAAAAATTACAACAGCGCATTATTGCGATAGAAACAGAAAAAATGATTATTGACCAATTGAAATGTGGCTGGTCAAACGGTGAAGAGTGGCAAATCAGTTCAGTCCGCTGTTGTGCATTTTTTTCATTTTATTTGGTATGGAATACTCACAACTGTTGTAGGAATATCATATTCTTCTATATTACGATACTTTTTTCGCCTAAATAAAGGTTTTTGGAAGGGTGGCCCATACTGCCCCAAATGGTGGCTCATATTGCCCCCGTATAGTCGGGAACACACATTGAAATCAATACATTTTCAAAAGTGCATTGCAACAACTTCCAAACGCATTTTTCGTCATTCATCGACGTTATATGAAAGGTAACATTCTCTAGTATAAGTCAACTACATTTGAACGATGCTTTTTTGAGCTTTTCAGCGCTTTTCGGAACGATTTTCTTAGGTGGCCCATATTGCCCCGATCACCCCTATTCCACATTGTAAGTGTGCATGAAGGCGAACGAATCACGAAAGTGAGACGCGCGCTATATGAGATTTACGGCTGCATATTGTTAATTTAATTCAAAATTGTTTGCATGACGTTGATGGACTATAATAGGTAGACATCGTTTTGGAAGCAGTACATAATACCACGCAAAACAGACTTGCATCCTTATTTTGTTTATGTTCGATCGCTCTTCATGAAAGAATGGTTCACATTCTTGTTCCCACCAGCCAAATCATGGGAAAATAATTCTAACGAATCGGATTCATTCGAAAGTGTCGTACGTCAATTATATACACCAGTTTTTATAAGGATCTGTTCTCAAAATAATTAAATCAACAATAATATAATTTACCTTAAACTTTATTTACATCAACAGATTAAGTGGCTCTTGAATACTTCTTCTGTAATGTTTCTTTCGATGCCAAAACTGAATCACGTAGCATAACAACTTTATGTTTATTTGTATGCCAATTGGACAATGTTTGTCTACTAAGCATAACTTCATAACCCTGCAACACTTCCCGACTGAGATTATTCAACGATTTTAGTGGTATCCCTCTTAGCAGCAACATCTTCAGCTTCATACACTGTACTCTCCACAGTCGCTTCACCCTCTGGTTCTATCAGCTTAGCGGATGGTCTCGATAGACTTTTATAGATTTGCAAGGCTTGACCAACCATCGAAGACACATCCGCCGCATTCGATGGAACAATTAGCGTGTTGTTTTCCTTGGCCAGATTTTCAAAAGCATTCACATATTTTTCCGCCACCGCTAGTGATGCAGCATCTCTGCCATGCTTCGACAGTAAGGATTCAGCCACGACCCGTAAACCCTTGGCACGTGCGTCAGCAACAGCGATGAGCGCTGCTGCTTCACCATTCGCACGATTGATCTCCTCTTGCTTTTGGGCTTCGGACGCAAGTATGCGAGACTGGCGTTTGCCCTCAGCTACGTTGATTTCAGCAGCCCGTACACCTTCAGACTCCAGAATAGCAGCACGTTTTCTACGTTCAGCTTCTACTTGCATTTGCATAGCTTCATGGACGCGACTTGGCAGTTTAATGTCACGAATTTCATAACGAAGACACGAAATACCCCATGCTTCAGAGGCCTTGTTGATGGAATCCACGATGCTGATGTTGAGTGATTCACGCTCTCGGAAAATTTTGTCCAACGACATCTTACCTAGTTCGGATCTCATTGTTGTTTGAGCCAGCTGCGTAATGGCAAACTCAGGATCTTCAACCCCATAGGAAGCTAGGTAAGGATTGAGAATCCGTAGGTAAAGTACACCATCGATGCTAAGAGTGACATTGTCCGAGGTAATTGCAGATTGTTTCGGAACATCGATAGCGATTTCCTTCAGACTTTGGACGTACTTAACGCGATCTACTACCGGCAGTAATACATTCAACCCGGGTTCAAGAATTCGGTGGAATTTCCCCATTCGTTCGACAATCCAGGCCTGTGGGAGATATGTTTTATTAGATAATACGCCTTTTTAGTTGCGGAATAGATCTATCAGTAATTTTTACCCAAACCAAAGGCCAGGACAATTTGATTCTTTGCTAAACTTTAAAATTATGAAGAAAATGAAAAAAAAATTAATAAAAATGATGAAATACCAAAACTTATTGGTTTTTTCAAGTAATTTACTTGAAAAAAATAATATAAAATATTTAAATTTTTCTTTCTTTTTTTAATCACAGTTTAAATGCCAGGGGAGGAAGAAGAAAACAATTTCGGCCTAAAAATGAATTAAAAGTGCACATTTAAAATAGTGTTCGGGCTTAAAAAACAGAAAATTAGCGCTTAAATCAAGTAGGGTAGAGAACCATTTGGGCAGCACCCCCTATTCCCGTCAGCAACGTTCATTACTCGAGAGCATTACATCCGAATTACTTGTTTTTTAGTACATGGTTAGTTTCTGTCAATATCAAGTGATGTACAAACAATCAAGCCATTTGGTTGGAACGCGGTCGAGTTATCAACGTTGTGGACGAGAATAGGTGGTGCTGCCCAAATGGTCCCGCTCCCTATATGTAGTTTCAGTACCAATCAACATTTGCGTCACCCGGCTTTTCTGCACTCTAAATAATCATCACGTCATATTCACGTGAAAAATCACGTAACTGATCTGTCTTGAACAAACGACGATTGTTACGTGATGTTAGTAATGGTCACCTGAAATTCACGTAACTTTTACTAAAAATCTTGGTGAATATGTTTGTATGTACTCGTAAACAATTAAAGTGAAATTGTGTTAGTGTGATTGCAGCTTCGGCATTTGCGGAAAACTATAGCATTGTAAACAATCTTCACGTCAGATTTACCTGAAAACAAATATGGTTCTCATCCACCATACTTTTCACGTGAGAGTGACTTGATACTCACGTAAGAATGAAAGACACATAACCTCAGCATAATTATAGGATTGGCAGAGGTGGCGATATTTCATGTGCAACTAGGCGGGGATTTTCCGAACCTGCATGTTCTCTCCTTGGAAAAAAAATCAGCGGAAGTCGGATAAAATTTATAAGATTCGTAGAAAGTAATAAGCCTATAACTACCATTTTCGGTAGCGTTAGTAGAAAATTTCTATTCCAGATTTCAACTGCCAAGAGTGAACTACTTTTTGCTTGATTTAACAGCGGAAATAGCAGCAATTTTTGAGAAAGAAACTAGTTTCATCTTTTTCTACAAATCTAATAAATTTTATTCGACATTTTTCAGTAACTGATTTGTTCTCTCCAACAGTGTTTTCCCGAAGCGCAATGGCCGAATTACAGCATTTTCTGTCTAATGATAAAAACATCATTCTGCATCAAATGCAGTTGAACGCATCAAGTGCATCAACAATGCGAAGAAGTCTCCTGTTTACGGCTGCAGGCAGTCACTAGCTTATTTTGCATTCATTAAAAAACAATTTTGCAATATATTTCAAACCATGTAGTGGTTACCTGATGTCATGTAGCTTTTACTGAAATTTCACGTAACCAGTACGTAGAAATCACGTGAAGTTCACCTGATCAAACACGTAACTACTTTCAAACTTCACGTCATTAGTACTGGAAAATCCAGTCAGATTCACCTGATAAATCACGTAACTCAACGAGGTAAAATTTTGTTCAGATTACATGCCATTCAGGTCACTCTTACGTGAAAAGTATGGTGGATGAGAACCACATTTATTTTCAGGTAAATATGACGTGAAGATTTTTCAGAGTGTGGGGACTTAAGAGCCCCACACATAGGATACGTTTGCGTTGCGTTTGACACATTTCAGATGGGAAAACTGTCAAACGCAACGCAAACGGGTCCTATGTGCGGAGCTCTTTACTCGTCAAATAATTCACTGATATTCTTGTTCTAACGGGGTTTGATGGGCATTCTTAATTAAATGGATAATTTAATAAATGCATTAATGAATGAAAACATGAACGGATCGGATTCGATCGGAAGTTTCAGTCTCCTTGAACAAGAAGAGCAGTGAATACACAATTTCCTGGTGTTGGCTTAGAAAGTTCCTAATTAATATGTGAAACTTCATCCAAGTATTAATTGCCAATTATTTTTACACATATAATATAACTGTACGGTTTAGAGCTTAAGCAAAACCGAAGATAAGTTTGAAAACCATTAGCCGTTACCAGCCTTCAGAAAACGTACCTCTTGTTGCGGAACGAACATGATAACAGTGTTGATGGGCGTCGATTTGTACCGGACTTGGACCTCGGGTAGTCTTTCATTGTAAGATTGGTGCAGCAGATTCTGAAGAGGAAAAATCTGTTCAGTTCTTCAGTACAATAACTTTACTATTAAAACCATTTACTCACTGCCCCGTGATGACCGGTTACGCCAGTACTGGCACTCCATCGGAAAAGTGGCTGCCGTATTGTTCGTGACACAGCGCGAATCATTGTTTCGGCAGGGTCTTAATTTTTTGTTTGCTTGAAAAACGTCTAATCGACCAATGTGAAATATATCCTCTATTGCTAAATAGCGTTGTAATTCTGGAAAAATATTGTGCAAACTTATCTCGCAAAACAACTTTATCAAAGAGAGCACAGTAGCAAAATCGTGCAACTTTTTTATTCAGACTGACGTTTTTAGAACGAACTGTCGTCGTTCAAACACGTCAATTAAGAAATACGCAAGAATGAATGAAAATAGCAACGAAAAGGCCCAGTAGTTTACACAAATTTCGACACGGTTGTTTCATAAGGCCCAATGTCGCAAATGTAAACAATCGGAGATTTCGGCAGGAACTAATAACCTTAGTTCCTGATTTCGGTGTGTACGTCCTGGGACGGGACTTGCAAAGAGGAAAAAAATATTGTCAGATTTTCTGGATATGATACACTGCACGGCGTTTGTAGTGTTCCCAAATGGGTACTTGCACAAAACTTCACGCGGCGAATGACTGTCGAAAGGTACGGCCGCGCCAAACGATACACCGCAATGCTATTCACCCATAAGAATCAAGTAAACGGTGTGCAAAAAGCGCGGCGGTACCTTTCATGAGAAAATCATGCAATATAACATCATCTGCTGCCAGTCAACTGCTGTCACGAATTGTCAGATGCAGCCAGCATCAGCTTTTTGTGTGAAATTATTCACTATAATAAAAACCCACACATTTTTATTGGCAAAAATCTAAAGAAATTTACAAATAATACCAAATATACAAATATACCATGGTACAAGAATCTTGAAATGAGTACCGTGACGATTATTGTCTTTATCAAAGATCTTCTTCTTCTTCTTATTGGCAATAAAACCCCACACTGGGACAGAGCCGCCTCGCAGCTTAGTGTTCATTAAGCACTTCCACAGTTATTAACTGCGAGGTTTCTAAGCCAGGTTAACATTTGTGCATTCGTATATCATGAGGCTGGCACGATGATACTTTTATGCCCAGGGAAGTCGAGACAATTTCCAATCCGAAAATTGTCTAGACCGGCACCGGGAATCGAACCCAGCCACCCTCAGCATGGTCTTGCTTTGTAGCCGCGCGTCTTACCGCACGGCTAAGGAGGGCTTTATCAAAGATAGTCTTGGAATAATTTTCTTGTCCTCTTGTACCATGGTACAAGTACCACAGGTGTATCCACATATATTTATGCTATGCAAATTTACATAGCTGTTGTGGGAAATGCTATAGTCAAAATTTATGTGTGCCACACATAATGGATATAATTGGATTTTCGTCAGTGTTGGTATCCCAAATAAAACATTTTGCGTGATTTTTGTTTTAAGAAGACTTTTTCACTTAAAGGCTTAAAGGCTAGTACGCTGCTGATACGGTATAAGCTTACGGAAAATTTGATCAAATTACCAAGGTAATTTTGACAGCAGATTCAGTATGGGAGAAATGTCACTTTTCCGTACGGCATAATGGTGCGGAATATTTTTCCGTGAGGAAAAGTGACAGCTCCATTTACTGTATCCAGCAGGCCCCTATTACTTACAAAATTTCAGTAGCGGAATCATTCCGTGCCCTATCTTTTTGCACAGTACTTTTCAGCAGCGTTCTAGGATTGAACGAGTATTCTGAATCATCCGATATCTTTTTATTTTAGTTACAAGATTTTCGCTGTCGTCACTGTCCGGAACATCTTTTGCTGGCGGAGGATAGGGTGCTATATGTCAATGAAGGAAAGATACATACGATTTGACAGTTCGGTACCCAACATGGTTCGGACAGCAGAACAAAGGGAACCGAAGCGACAATATTGTCAAATTTTTCAAAATTGCACGCGGTGAACCCTTCAGGAAAGGTACCGCCGTGCTTTCTGCATCCCGTTAACTTGATTCTTATGGGTGAATAGCATTGCGGTGTATCGTTTGGCGCGGCCGTATACCTTCACTACTAAAAATCCACACAATATTTATTGGCAAAAATCCATAGATTTAACTTATGATGTATATCAGCGCACACATAATCATTCTCCACGCGGACTACTTATAAAAGATATATATCCAAATAAACTTTATGTGTGGTCTCGAATTAGCAATTATTTAATTTATATGTGGTTCTGTATCGATTATATTAGGGTGGAGCTATTGCAAAAAATTATAACGGCGACACATATATCTTATATAGATATTTTTGGCAGTGTTTCGACAGTGATTCGCCGCGTGAAGTTTTGTGCAAGTACCCATTTGGGAACATTACAAACGCCGCACAGTGTATCACATACAGAGAATCTGACAATATTATTTATCTTGTAACTAAAATATCTTTTCTAAAATATCTTTTATGTTATTTACTGGTCACAAAATCTTAGACCCCCTTCACACTAAAACCCATGACGTCATTTTTGAACGACCCCTAATGGCTGTGGTGTTGATCTGGCTACCCTATAGTAATATTTACCAAGCCATTTTTAATGAATATTCACACGTTTCCTAACCTCATTCTTCTTTCGCGTGTTATGTTGTGCATCTAGAAATAAATCAAAAGCCATGTGCAGTTTTTAGCGAAGTGAAAAAATCGTCAATTTTTCTGCAATTTAATTCTCAAAACAATATTGAGCGCTAGCCATGGCTGTCGATACCATTCATAAAGCTGGTGCATTGAAGCAGACCAATAAAGCGCATAAGCATGGGAAACATTCTTCAAAGCGAGCGCTCGATAGAGTCGCCAAAGGTTTGTTATTGTTTGAGACGGCTCCGATGAATGTGACCAAAATTCAACTTTTTGTTTTTTTAAGGGAAAACAAGCCTGAAAACGGCCACAAAGAAGACGAATCGAGAACTTGGCCGGGAAGATCGACGCCGACAAGCTAACCAGATTCGTAAAAATAAACGCCAGGAAGCGATTGCCCTGAAGAGAGCGATCGGAGGCGCCACAACGGCACCGTTCCTAACTTGTGTTCTTCCGCTGCACGCCAATGTGGACCCCAATTCGGCGCTGGCCATCGTGGAAAGATGCGATGAGGAGGCTACCGTGTTTAAGGTGTCCGATCGGATTCGATACATGAAGTAAGTATAAATATTGTTTACTTAATACTGATTTGATCAGGCGATGCTTTTAAAGATTATGTGCCAAGTATTGAATTGGAATGTAAAACGTGCGTTGGAGAAAGAAGGAATTTATCAGATTTCAATTGTCTATGGTTTTTCAGTGTCCCTCGCTTCCGTCAGCGTTTCTCTTTCATCACACCAGCAGTTGGACATGGTAGCGAACTTGCCTTTTTGGATGCACTCAAAGTATGTGACTCAACAATCCTACTTCTTTCGGCAACGGAAATTGAAGATGATATCATCGATAAAAATGGCGCAAAAATATTGAACATGGCCCTGAGCCAGGGACTTCCTACCCCGATGGTGTTTGTCATGGACATGGAATCTATTGCCCCGAAAAAACGGGGACAAGTTAAAAGTGCAATCCAAAAAGCAATTGCGGATGTTCTACCGGATGAAAAAGTCATGGCCCTGGATACCAATACCGACGCGTTGAATCTGTTGCGGAGGGTCGGCGGTCAGAAGCGAAAGGTTTTACACAACAAGGCTAATCGGCCACATCTATTCGGAGAGAAAGTGGAATACACAGCTGAAATGGGCGAAGAAAATGTAGGAACACTAAAGGTTACCGGATTTTTACGTGGAGTTCCTTTATCAGTCGATCAGTTGGTGCACATTCCTGGTCTTGGTGATTTTCAAATGTCGGTAATACACGCTCCTGAAGATCCGTATAAGATGAGAAAAGCCGATGAAGAGATGTCGTCGGGAGAGTGCAAGCTGTTGGCTAAGGCCGATGAGCAGAAGCAAACAAGTCTGCAGCGCGAGAATATTCCAGATGAAATGGATGCTGAGCAAACCTGGCCAACGGAAGAGGAAATTGAGGCATCTAAAAACGAGAACAAGAAAAAGTTGATCAAGAGAGTTCCGAAGGGAATGAGCGACTATCAGGCAGCCTGGATTCCGGACATTGAAGAAGTTTCTGAAAATGACGATGATGATGATGATGAAGACGAAGAAGATGAAGAGGACTACATGTCCTGCGAATCGGATAGCGAAAGTAAAATGGCAGAGCAGGAGGGGACCCAAGATGATGATGAAGAAGAATATGAGGAGATTAGCGTCTCGGATGGTCCCGTGTCGGCGGACCGATACGATAAACAAATGGATATGGAAGAGGAAAAGCAGACGCTAGCAAAGATTCAAGCGGCTAGGGATGATGAAATTTTTCCAGATGAAATTGACACTCCAGCCAGTATTCCGGCCAGAGAACGGTTTAGGAAATATCGCGGTTTGGAATCTTTCCGAACCTCTCCCTGGGACGTGAAGGAAAATTTGCCTCTGGATTACGCAAAGATTTATCAGTTCAAAAACTTCGATCGCACTAAGCGTAGGATTATCAAAGATGCTCAAGAAGTGGAAGATGGTGTTATGCCAGGATGGTATATTCAAATCTCGGTGAAGAATGTTCCGCAAGACACGTGGAATGCTTTTATTTCGGCGGGAAATGGTAATCAAGTTATCGTTTACGGCTTGCTGCCACACGAACATCAAATGTCCGTTATGAACGTGTGGCAAGCGGACCTCTAACTCGACCATCCCCATTAAATCCAAGGAACGTTTAATCATCCAGTGCGGTTTCCGGCGATTTATTGTGAATCCGATATACAGCCAGCATACTAACGGAGACAAGCACAAGTACGAACGATTTTTCCGACCGGGGATGACCGTTGTGGCAACATTTTTTGCTCCCATTCAGTTTCCACCAGCACCAGTGGTGTGCTTCCGAGAAAACCCCGATACCTCCCTAGGGATGGTGGCATCCGGTAGTGTGATCAACTGCAACCCGGATAGGGTGGTACTTAAACGGGCTGTTATCAGTGGTCATCCGTTTAAGATACACCGCAAGTCAGCGGTAATTCGGTACATGTTTTTCAATCCCGAAGATATCGAATACTTCAAACCGTGCAAACTGCGTACAAAGTTGGGACGATTGGGTCATATCAAGGAGTCTTTGGGTGAATATGCAAATGTTTCTTATATTTTCTTATGCCATTTCAATGTGTTTTGTTACATTTTCACAGGAACTCACGGACATATGAAGTGCATATTTGATACACAGCTAAAATCACACGATACAGTCTTATTGTATCTTTACAAACGAGTGTACCCCAAATGGACGTACGAGGACTGTATTGTGTCATGTAACACTGTGCCTGAGCTCAGTAACAATGATGGTGCTGTTTCCAGTTTAAAAGAGGATGAGGATATGCAGGTTTGATCCACAAGCGGCAAAAGGTAAGTTGTGTTTGAAAATATGAGTACCTTTTTCTGTAGGAATCCTTTGTACTTTATATACGATAACAGCAGTTGTAAAAGTTGAATGTTAAAATGTTATGCTTGTCTAGAATTTGAAGGAAATTCCGAAAAATATTTCATAAAGGGTCCTAGGTTGAATCTAAGCATCGATGCTTTCAGTCCTGTCAGTTGCTCCCCTAGCATTGGCGATATAATGACAAGTGAAAATCAAGTCATAGGGGCAGTAGGGGCAATATGAACATACGGGGCAATATGAGCCACCCTCATTTTGAGCTTATTGATAAGTTTTATCATGTAAAAGTTATATGATCTTTAAAACAATGCTCCACATATGCCTCAACGTGAAAACCGCAATTAAATTCAATTCCAACATGAAAATACACATGAATATGTAAATTTTCGCTGCATAGTCAAAATTATTATTAGATTTGAAGTTTATAAATAAGGTTTTGGCACAAAACTGATTAAATACAGGTCAAAATACACCACAATCAAAAGATATATTAAAATTGAATATTGGGCACACACGATTGTAGTGATACAAATCTGAATTTATCATACAACTTATTTTTTCCAAAACCAGTCTCTATGGGGCAATATGGGCATACCTGCACAGATCAAGATAACAGGCCCTAAAATGCGAAACAAATTCAAATTTCAGTAGTCAAATACAAGAATATTATCATATATTATTTATTTATTTAATCAGACTAAGGCCGAAGTGGCCTGTGCGGTGTATAAGAGTCTTCCATTCGGCTCGGTCCATGGCTACACGTCGCCAACCACGCAGTCTACGGAGGGTCCGCAAGTCATCTTCCACCTGATCGATCCACCTTTGCCCGCTGCGCACCTCGCCTTCTTTGTGCCCGTCGGATCGTTGTCGAGAAACCATTTTCACCGGGTTACTGTCCGACATTCTGGCTACGTGCCCGGCCCATCGCAGTCGTCCGATTTTCGCGGTGTGAACGATGGATGGTTCTCCCAACAGCTGATGCAATTCGTGGTTCATTCGCCTCCTCCACGTACCGTCCGCCATCTGCACCCCACCATAGATGGTACGCAGCACTTTCGTTTCGAAAACTCAAGTGCGCGTTGGTCCTCCCACGAGCATCGTCCAGGTCTCGTGTCCGCAGAGGACCACCGGTCTAATTAGCGTTTTGTAGATTGTCCAGTTTGGTACGTCGGCGAACTCTATTCGATCGGAGCGTCTTGCGGAGTCCAAAGTACGTACGATTTCCAGCCGCTATGCGTCTCCAAATTTCTCTGCTGGTGTCATTTTCAGCAGTCACCAGTGAGCCCAAGTACACAAATTCTTCTACCACCTCGATTTCCGTCACCACCGATGCAAACTCGCGGTGGGTGGCTCATTGTCTTCTCTTGAACCTCTTCCTATCATGTACTTCGTCTTCGACGTGTTGATGACTAGTCCGATCCGCTTAGCTTCCCTCTTCAGTCTGATGTAGGCTTCCTCCATCTTCTCAAGGCTACGTGCCATAATATCTATGTCGTCTGCGAAACCAAATAGCTGGACGGACTTATTAAAATTGTACCACTCGTGTTAATCCCTGCTCTTCGTATTACCCTTCCAAAGCGATGTTGAATAGCAAACACGAAAGACCATCACCTTGCCGTAACCCTCTGCGGGTTTCGAAGGGACCTGAGAATGCCCTGAAACTCGAACTACGCACATCACCCGATCCATCGTCGCTTTGATCAACCGTGTCAGTTTAGCCGGAAATCCGTGTTCATGCATTAGCTGCCATAGCTGGTCCCGATCGATTGTATCATATGCGGCTTTGAAGTCGATGAATAGATGTTGTGTGGGCACGTTGTATTCGCGGCATTTCTGCAGTACTTGGCGAATGGCGAACACCTGGTCCGTGGTGGAGCGTTCGCCCATGAAACCCGCCTGGTATCGCCCCACGAACTCCCTTGCAGTTGGTGCTAGTTGACGGCATAAAATATTATCATATATGTAAGATTCATTACGGAAAAATTACAGCAGCGCATACCTGCGATCACAACACAACAGAAAAAATGACCATTGACCAATTGAAATGTGGCTGTTCAAACAGTGAAGAGTGGCAAATCGGTTCAGTCCGCTGTTGTACGGTTTATTAATTTTATTTGGTATGGAATACTTCAAACTGTTGTAGGAATATCATATTCTACCATATTACAATACTTTTTTCGCCTAATTAAACGTTTTGGATGGGTGGCCCATACTGCCCCAAATGGTGGCTCATATTGCCCCATATAGTCGGGAACACACATTGAAATCAATACATTTTTAAAAGTGCATTCCAACAATTTCCAAACGCATTTTTCGTCATTCATCGACGTAATATGAAAGGTAACATTCTCTAGTATAAGTCAACTACATTTGAATGATGTTTTTTTGAGCTTTTCAGCGCTTTTCAGAACGATTTCCTTAGGTGGCCCATATTGCCCCGATCACCCCTATCAAAATGAACGGAAATAAGGCTAAAAATACGAGACAGGCAAAACAAATCAAACAAACATTTTCTCATATAATAATCAGAAGAGATCCCGAATTTCTCTTGCTATCAGCCTCTGCTGACAACGACGATGGAGCTTGTTGTTTAGATCCAGTTGTGAGGCCACCAGGCACGAATTACGTACCTACAAGCATCTGTTGATAAACCTCTGCAGCCATTGAGTGTTCTCCACTGATACACATCATGTTTCGCTGGCATATAGCAACGCAGATTTTACATTAGAATTCAAAATTCGGATTATGGTGCGTTCACTTATCTGCCTGTTTTACCACCCCGTAAAGCTGGGTAGACACCTTTGCGTGACGTGTTACGGTTTACGATCTACCATGGTCACATTGTCAGTTGCAGACAAATCCTGTAGCGGTGATAGTATACATCCTTGCCTCACACCAGCAACGACCCGGATAGGGTCGGACAAGACCCCATTGACGTCACATCCTTAACGTTTTTGTTCGCTCTATCGCGGCTTTGGCTTCTCTTTTCTCCTTAATCTTCTTTTGGGTCTCATTGCTGATCCATTGTTTCATCTTGGTGTGCAGTTTGCCCAGTTTTTTGTTAGTTGGTGGCGCTGAAGGCTTTCTTGATGGCGGTCCATAGGTTTTTCACGCTGCCACCTTTCGGAATGCCTGCAACACGTGTCTCCAGTTCTTCAACGGTGAACCGTTTCACCGTGACAGCTTCCAGTCTGCGTGTGTTGAAGCGTCGTTCAACTCTCTCCTCCTGCCGACGAAACCGCGCAATGCGCAGGCAGATTTTGCCGATGAGGAGGTAATGATCAGACGCGATATCGTCATTACGTTTTATTCCTTACATCAAGAGGGCTCCGTTTCCATTGTCGATTGGTCGATTTGATTTTCTGTAAACCGTCGCAGGAGACCCTTGTGAACCGGTCGATGAAGGAAAAACGATCCCCCCAAAACGATCCATGTCGTTATTACCACAGAATTTTGCGAACAGCTACCTGTTTTCGATTATTTCTTCAAGACCATGGCGTCCCATGACGCGCCAATGCGCCAATTGGAGTCGCCCATACAGAACTTGATATCAACCTTTGGAATTCTATGTACGACGGCATTGAGTTGGCTGTAGAAGTTATTTTGGTCTTGAAGATCGGCAGCATAGGTTGGCGCATAACATTGGATTATAGTAAGGACAAGTGTTCTAAATCTGGCAACGATTATCCATTCACTTATAGGTTCCCACTTCATAAGCGCAGAGTGTCCCTGGGCGCTTAGTAGGAAGCCAACTCCATGATGCCTGGGATCGTGTTCACCTCGTAAACCAGAATATAGCAGAATTTGTCACGACGGCATTCAGTGTTCTCCTAAATTTAACCAACGGACTTCACTCAGTCCCAGGATCTCAAGCTTCATGTAATTTACCCTGCTGGCTAGGGTTAAAACGTTCCATGTGCCAATTCTAGTCCGTTCTTACGCGTTAAGAGTCGTTTGCCGTAAAATCAGTCCGAATTCTTTCGTTGTCGGATTCTCGAACAAATCTAATGTTTCAGATGTTTCAGGGAACAGTATAGGTTGTTGGCCCTATCCACCGAGATGGGGCTGCCATCTTAGATATAGCTTCCGGGGAATATCATTTTATACTTCTTAAGTAGAGTTCTTATTAAAACAAGCCAGATACAACAGGAAACATAATACATCTGACACGTTTCAGCTCACAAATCAAAAGCAACCTCATACTCGTATTTATTCAGTATTCATATAAAATAGTTCAAAAATGTGTTGTTTAGCTTTGGAAAGACTCAAAATTTACCTATTTATTATATAGAACGAATAATCATTGAGTTTACATCAGACTTGTATGAATTCAAATCTCAACAAAAAAAAACAAATATTTTGAAGCAAAACATATTTGCAAATGCGGACATTTAAAAAAGGAGAAACAACACACTTCGCCTTATAACTGGCAAATGCGAACATTTGAAGAGGGCACAACAACAAACTTCTCATTCTACTGGGCAAATGCAAACATTTAAAGAAAGCAAAACAACATACTTCCCTTTAGACCTGGTAAATGCGCGCATTTAAATAAGGCAGCACATGGTATTTCTCCTAATACCGGCTAACATTTAAGGAAGAAATAACAAGAAATAATGCGTAAAAGTAAAAGGAAAATACATGAAATGGAAACGCAATGAAAGAAGCGGTCATATAAAGAAGAGGAAATTAAGAATTGGTAGAAAAGAATGGCGAACTATTTATAAATTAAATGCTACTCTTATAAAATACTAAAAAAAAAAGTTTAAAAGGTAAGCTAAGCCTGGACACATTGAAACGGAACATTGCGAAATTATATATACCGAAAAACGGAATACCGCCAATTTGTAAATACCGCAAAACAGATTACCGCAAAATGATACTGACCACGATATGGTACACCGCGAAATGTCAACCATCTGATAGTTTTCAGAAGCAACATGATTTATTGGCAAGAAATATTATGTGAAGTAAATAAAAAAGGTTGATGGTCGTATAGCTACCCCTTCTGCTTCATATGCAGAAGGCCGTATGTTCGATCCCAGGCCCATTCAATTCTCTTATTTTGCATCTCTAAAAAAACTGTTCTAGCAATCGCTAGAACTGGAAACGGAGTCCATACCGTTTCCATCTTAAACTATGTCTTCAACTAACTAAGCATTTTGTGTTGAGCTTAATATTCCATTAAATAAACGCCTTAATGAAGTAATTAGAAAAAATTAGCATTTTGGTAGAAGTGCAAATGAACGGAAAACTCGATTCCTATAAATAATCAATTCAATGACTATCACATTGACAACCCACTAACTAATACAAACCTCTGTCATAGAACCTAATCCCCAAAGTCCAATAAAATTACACAAAACTCGTGATTCGTAGCCTATGTGCAGTGCCTACCGTTTCTCGTGCTGTTGTGCTCACCGCTCCATGAATCGACTCCCATAGATCGTTGATATTGTCGCTAACGTTGATTGCACTTATCAGTTCGTTGAGCTTCTGGCGGTACTCAGCCGATACTCCTTCCGCCGACAATCGCTGGATATTGTAACGCATCGTTCGGTGTGATCTTTTGTTCGATACAGTTGACAACCGTGATCGAATTTTACTGATAACGATTTGCTCCGATTATTATTTATTTATTCAGACTAAGGCCGAAGTGGCCTGTGTGGTGGTATATAAGAGTCGTCCGATTTTCACGGCGTGAACGATGGATGGTTCTCCCAGCAGCTCATGCAACTCGCCTCCTCCACGTATCGTCCGTCATCTGCACGCCACCATAGATGGAGACGCAGCACTTTCGCTTTCGAAACTCCAAGTGCGCGATGGTCTTCCACGAGCATCGTCCTGGTCTCGTGTCCGTAGAGAACTACCGGTCTAATAAGCGTTTTGTAGATAGTCAGTTTGGTACGGCAGCAAACTCTATTGGATTGGATCGTCGATCGTCTTGCGGAGTCCAAAGTACGTACGATTTCCAGCCACTATAATACGTCTCCGAATTTGTTTGCTGGTATCATTTTCGGCAGTCACCAGTGAGCCCAAATACACAAATTATTCTACTACTTCGATTTCGTCACTACCGATGCAAACTCGCAGTGGGGTGTCTCACATTGTCTTCTCTTGAATCTCTTCCTATCATGTTAGCTGATCGTCTTCGACGTATTGATGACTAGTCCGATCCACTTAGCTTCTCTCTTCCAGTCTGATGCAGGCTTTCCATCTTCTCAAAATTACGTGCCATAATATGTCGTCGGGAGAAAACCAAATAGCTGGACGGGACTTATTGAACCAAATTGGTACCTACTCGTTATTTAATCCCTGATCTTCGTATTACCCTTCCAAAACTGATGTTGAATAACAGACACGAAAGACCTCATCATTTTGCCGTAACCCTCTGCGCATTTCAAAGGGACTCAAATGCCCCTGAAACTCCTGAACTTCGCACAATAATCACCAGATCCATCACAGTCGCTTTGACTTTCAATCGTTTCAGATTTATCCGGAAATCCGTGTTCGTGCATTTCAGATGCACCATTGCTATGGTCCCGATCGATTAGCATCATATGCGGCTTTGAAGTCGATGAATAGATAATGCGTGAGCACGTTGTATTCACGGCATTTCTGCAGTACTTAGCCAATGGTGAACACCTGGTCCGTGGTGGAGCCTTCGCCCATAAAACCCGCCTTGGACTGCCCCCCGAACTCTCTTGCAATTGGTGCTAGTCGACGGCATAACATTTCCTCCTCCCAAATCTTGGTAATTAAATAGCTCTCTTGGTAGTTGGTCAACCCCAGAGGCTTTGTTGTTCTTCAGCCGGCCAATCTCCTCCTGAATTTCCTGGAGATCCGGAACCGGTAAAATTTTGTCCTGCGCGCGTTCTTCCAGGTTCATCAACATACCGCCATCTTCGTCTGCCACATCGCCATTCAGGTGTTCTTCAGTAGTCCTACCGCCACCTTTTGAGATCATCCTGCACGCTCGTTCGCTAAGAAGGTTCCCGTTTATATCTCATATTACATATATCAGGCCTATACGTGACCGGTAGTCTAACTTCACAGAACTTTCATGTAACATTATTAGCACTTTGGTAAGAAGTTGGCTCCGTCTCTTCTTGCTTACGGTCTCGATCTTTCTGCCATGTAGCGCCCTCGATGCGGTGTTGTAGCAATCTCGCCCATGCTGCATTCTTCGCTTCCACTAACTGCTTACATTCGTTTCTCTGATCCGGGGTCACCGTGCCAAGTGCAGCGGTTGCGGTGTTACCAATGGCGGATCGAATATCTCTCTAGCCATCTGCAAGAGACGCTTCGCCTAGTTGCTCTTCCGTTGGGAGTGCCACTTCCAGCTGCTACGCGTATCCTTGGGCTAGTCTACCGTCTTGTAGCCCAATGTTAAGCTGCGGCGTTCGACTTCGACGCGTGTTGTACTCCGTCGAGAGTTTCGAGCGCAGGCGTACTGCAACGAGGTAGTGGGCGGATTCAATATTCGCACTACGGTAAGAGTAAGCTTTTGCTCCGATTTAGTTGCTTTTTCAATTCCGGACTTTCGTCATGTAACGCTTTGAGGGAACAGAAAATTTATTTAATCACCGCCATCGCCTCTTTTCTCATTCTATTTTGTTCCAGTTCCGCGCTTTTTTATCGCGCATGCCAAGGTGTAACGAAAAGGCTATATTATCACTAATTTTTGTGATAGAAAGGTCCGGAATTTACCCATAAAGAGTTATATACCAATCGACTCAAGCTTGACGAAAATTGAGATGATGTCTGTCTGTGTGTTTTTTTTCTTTTCTTCCTAAGCAATGGAGGTGGAGATCTTGCTCAACCAGACATCCTGGCCGTTGTCCAGGAAGTGCGGGGAGTTAGGGATCACTTCAACAGCAAACGAGGGAGGCAGGACTACATCCCCAACCCGCTAAACCGTTTCCATTGCCGCTGCAAGCACATAGTCCCTTCGGTACAACCAGAAAGTAATGCTTCAAAGGGGCCAAATATGCACAACGGCACCCTCGAGGTTAGCTGCGTGTCCTTGCACGGCACCGAACATCGTCAACTCGCTTTTTAGAAGAACACCATGGTATCAGTATGCCAACGCGTTGCCGGCATTTCCAGGTATGACGCCTTACCGCCCTATGGGTCCTCGGAGAGGTGGAAAGGTCGACTGTCGCAAATCTGCTTCCCTCTGCGACTGGTATCAAGAATGATGATGCCGCGTGCACCCCTTAAATTGACCTTTCTGCGATGGGGCCCTATTCGCCAGCACACAGCCGGACTTGCCGACGCGGTGCCTACGCCTGCCCCGTAGCCTTGACGAGGTGACCCCTTTCCGTCTCTCGGACTCGGAACCCGCCCCGGTTGACCGGACGCCGCGAAAGCGACGATACCATGTTGTTCTTCGCGCGGCCATTTGTTTCGATAAAAGGATCGAGTTCGACCACAACGCATGACCACCGGTAATGACCCATGAAGCCGACTCCGATCCCTTGGACCACCTCTGCTTATTTGCTTGCCCAAACTAGCCATCGCTTGAGTCCATACGTGCCACCTTCTGTGGTAGCTCCGAGACTGATTTGGGCGATAGCCGATAAAACGGCGTTCCAGCCAACTTCATCTTTACACATCCTCCGAAATCTAAGTTGTCCGGGTAGTGTCCAGACCCACATGTGGCAAGCATGTGGTCACGCATTGCTGGAAAACGCCCAGGCAGGCACTGAACAACACCGTGTTCCGCCGTTTACTCTAAACCTGCGCACACCAAACACTCCAGGCGAGGCCGAGCAAGCCAGCTATAAGCATTATCTGCACTGCTGTGATTTTTGCAGCACGCTTGAAACGCCGGGCATCATCGAACCCCCTTCTGGTGCTTCCTGTTCCACAGCTTTGCTGGAACAAATCAAACAATTGGGAAGTTCGTGCAGCATTATTGCCTTATGTCCTTCCAATCCGCAGCGTCCGCAGGAGGATTCCTTCTGTCAGGGCCTTTTGCAGGTCCGGCATTGCTTGTGCCCCGGATTTCCAGGCACTTCTGAAGCCAAATTTCGGGTTGCTCGTATATGCGCACTTTGGGGCATACCGACCATCCCCACCTTGACGCTCCCTAACTTGACTACTCTTGAGGCGTCCGCTGCAGATAGCCGAACCAATGCTACCTGCGTCCCCTGCCGGACCTTTCCGTAGCCGAACGGCTGCGGTGGGCGTCTCCACTTTACACTATGTCGCCGCAGTGCCGTGACGAAGCTACTTCGACTTCGGTGATCTCGTCCAGGTCTTTAACCCTTAGATTCATCTCCGTAGTGAGTGCCCTCACCTTGACCGTCTCGCCTAGGACTTCCTCCGCGTCTGTCTGTGTGTATGTTTGTGCGTGTGTGTATGTATGTGCGCAAAATAAAACTCACTCATCTTTTAGACACTTATCTTGATCCGATTTGTTTGCAATAAGTTTTGCAATAAGAAATTCTCACTCAATTTTTTTAGTATATCTGATGCACGAGGAAGGCACAAATACCGCTAGGTGCATCAATCAGGTATTTTTTTCAAACATGGATATCTAAATTTTTGTGTTTGTAAATACAGTACATGTGAATCATAGACGAGCTCGGTGGTCTAGTAGCTATACCGCTTAAACAAGGTTCAATTCCAAGCTCTTCCCCTTCATACTTTGTATTTCTATCTTCTATTTTAGTTCTTTCTGTATTTCACGTTCTACCAAAACGATCCGTACTGTTATAACAAACTTCCATACTAACGATTCCAAAACCTTCTGTGGCACCTACGAGAGTTCTCTGCATCTTTCTTAAGTAGGTGTCCAACTAACTATCCTTCCCCTCGCTTAGCATTCGCAAAAATGCGACCAGACTTGGACTGTCTTGACTCACACAGATTTGTGCATTTGACGCATTCTCTGAAAAAAAAACAGCGGTTGGTAGACTTTTTCGTTTGATCCTTCTGGTGTCTAAAATGAAGGACTACACAATCTTAATTTTTGTTTTATTTCCAGTTTTTAGCAAACCAATACGTTTCATTTTTCAAATCTGCTCAAACCACACCTTTGATCAAGCCAATCAATTGCACCGTAAAAGATCCACCCACGTGCTACGCCATAATCCGTTTGACGAAGCCTCGAAGCCCCGCAACAACACTAAGCGAAATGGCGGTACGCCTGTAGTGTGGATGCCTGGCGGTTTGCGGCGCGTCGGTTTATGTACTCTCTTGTGCCAGCCAGTGATTATGGCTAATGGAAACACAGCAGTCATGGATGGAAGACAGGAACGCAGTATAGCCAAAGGATCACCAAAATCAGGTCACAAATAAGAATTAATGAACTCTAAGAAACATAGAACATGCAGCAATCAAACCCAGTCACCTTCAGTCTTGTTTTATAGCCACGCATCTTACCGCATGGCTAAGGAAGGCCAGTACGTTCTTCTTCTTCTTATTGGCATTACATCATCCCCACACTGGGACAGAGCCGCCTCGCAGCTTAGTGTTCATTGAGCACTTCCACAGTTATTAACTTTCACGAGGTTTCAAGCCAAGTTACCATTTTGCATTCGTATATCAGCAAGAGGCTAACACGATGATATGCCCAGGGAAGATCGAGACAATTTCCAACCCGAAAATTGCCTAGACCGGCACCGGGAATCGAACCCAGCCACCCTCAGCATGGTCTTGCTTTGTAGCACGCGTCTTACCGCACGGCTAAGGAGGCCAGTACGTGTGTACCGGGAAAAATGCCGCGACGGGCGCTGCGTATACGCAAAAATTTGTGCATGTATCTTTTTTATGCAACATAGATATTTGCTACCGTAACTACCTGTATGCGAAAACCAATATTTTCGTTGGTCGATTGCACACATTCGACCCTTAGACTAGGTAAATTTGGCCCTGAATACATGCCTCGATGTATGCTCCATTGCTCCCCCAAATTATAATTGTAAGAATAATAACAGCCCAGAGATAAAAACTAAAAGAAGTTGTGTATTTCATCCAATCAAATATTTATTCACTGTGGCATTGCCTGATTCAACGCATCATGCTTCCAATATTTCAACAAAAAATTCGTAATTATCGGTGCAACTTTTTCTGGTTCTGTAAGATGCATGTGATGTGTGCTGTCTACAACATGCAGCTCAAAAAAGGGGTTGTTCTTTTGCACGACTTCTATAAATTCGTTATAGTATTTCCTGTGTTCATAATACGGTGAATGCTTCGACTTGAGAAACATATAAGGCATCACCATTCTCTTTGCCTGCTCTAGATTTACCTCCTGACCCCAGCCAATCCCAAGGCTAAATTTCATTCTGCTGTCCCGGCTGAAGTAGAATTTATTTGGATCCACCGACGATCTCTGGATGTTACGATCCAACAAGTACGGAGCAGTCTCTATTGACACAGATTTGTGCGTTCCAAGGTAAAGACGATACGCTAAATCTTCATAAGTATAGCTTGGAGGCTCAGTGCCGTCACGGTTACGCATATCAGCTTTTAACGTTAGTGGAATTTCCTTCTGCAAGCGTGGTCCAACCTTGTTAGGATCCATTATATGCGGTTTTAGCACATCTATCCCGATGTTGAAATCTACTACATTTGGGAATATCGATGAAAAAACAAAGCCGATGAGTGATCCCATTGAGTGCCCCATAAACGAAATCTTTTTCCAATGAAAGTATTGCATCACCATTCTCAACATGTAAACATTGTCCATCGCATGATACATCAGTCCGTCGGGAATTTTCGACGATAATCCATGGCCAGCAAAATCCAAAGCCAGGAAGCTCATGTGATGAGGCAGAAGTGGTATCAGTCTATCGAAGGTTCCAGCGTTATCCATCCAACCATGCAGCGAAACAATTGGACGAACATCTTTCGGTCCCCACCACTTTCCGGCGATTTCACCGTATGACACCGGAATTCGTATTTCTTCGACCTGTTTATGAAAAGACGCGATATAAATATAGGTAAAATGTATTGCATTGGACTTTGAACTCAATGAGATGTTGTATCTTTCCCATCCACTCTTTCGTACCTTTGGCTGCTCTGTATAGCGTAAATCAGCACAAGTGCGTGGATTATGGAAGAATCTTTGACTAAAAACGACTCCAGTTGAACGCTTGGGGACTCTCAGCATTCGCACAAAGATTGAAGACATTGACGATCTGAATAGCGTCATTTTATCCTACATCCGATAAATACAATAAGAACAAATAAGATAACTACCAGGATGACCTTACCCATGAGAGCACCGATTCTGTTTCAGGAAGTTATATTCAATTTTGGCAGGGCTCTCTTATCTCTTATCACTAATTATTTTTGATTACCATTTGTGAGCCGATTCAAACACTTTCGTGATGTGTATGTCAACAATCACATAATCAGTCGGATATTGAATATTATGTTACAATTAAAGTTTTCACATCAGTGAACTGATCGAGTTTAGCCGCCGATTTTCAGTTATTGCTTACTTTCACTCACTCTCCGTGCAAAATTTGCAAAACTTTAAGCTTAACAACAACTCTATACAGGTGCAAAGTCCCTCAACACATTATTTTTGCTTTGAGTATTGTAAAGGTTCATGCTTGTTGATATTCAGTAACCGGTGAAATATATAAATGTGGTGAAATGAACTTGTACCATATTTTGATAAAGATATAACACACCATAGTTCAATTCACATACATAGTATTGATCAAAATGTTCATAAAATGTATGAAGCTTGTACGTCTTGTGGAATATTTATTTCTCATCTACATTTTTCAATTAACTACTTTTGGGCAGGGATGTTATCGATCATTCAGTAATCTGCGTTAGATCATTCAGTAGTTTGTCAATAACACATTCTAGAGGTTAGAATTCAAAATGTGTTAAATGGTGGACTTCTAGTGCAAAGGTTAATCTACAACTCTGCCTAATATGATATGATTGCATTTTACTAATAATTATTAGCACTTGCTTATAATAAATTATTGGAATTTTGTTATCATTCAGTTACTGCAACTAGGTATCTCTGTAACTTCTTTCATAGTGGAATTTAAACATCGATCTGTTAGGCAGAGTTATAGAAAAAAAGTTCACACTAGAAGTCCACCATACAACACATTTTGGAATTTAGCCTCTGGAATAAATTATTGGCAAACTACTAAATGATAGAACAGAATACTAAAGGATTGATAACATCCTTAACTGAATCAAAATATTATTTTCAGTTCGATCAACTACATTATTGTAAGTTAGCTTAGAACAGAATACCTGAGATCAGAATTTTATTATACATTGGTTTTCCAGAAGCTTTACTTGACCAAATTAAAGCTCTACACATGCTGTTTGTAGTTATTTATGTCGTATACTGATCTGCACATGTAGTAAACGTAGTAAAGCACATTGGTTGTATACATTAGTGGGATTCTACACATCTGTCAGTATGAACTCAGCACTTGATTGCAAAAGAAATCGCTTCGCTTTAGTAGGATAAGCATTAAACTTTGGAGAATTCATCACGATAAAGATATTAACTTCTAGCACCTACAACTTAATTTCGGAAAGTAGACTTGCTAACCCTGATCTCCACCCATGATTAGATACGTCAGGCTGCACGATAGACAAAATAGTATAGAATCCAAAGCAGATATGTGCAACATTGATGAAGAATCGTTCAATTACATGATACGTTTTTATATTTTTTGGACCATAGGTAACTGAGGTGGAGATTCCTATTCCCTATGGTAAAATAGCTGGGAAATGGTTTGGTCCAAAGAACATACAACCCATATTGTGCATTCACGGGTGGTTAGACAACTGTGGCACATTTGACAGGCTCATACCATTACTTCCGGCTGATGTGAGCTTTCTTGCTATTGACTTGCCAGGTCACGGTCACTCTTCGTGGGTGCCGAATGGTATGGCGTACCATCAGTTGGATAACGTGGTTTTGATACTGCAAATCATGAAAGAGTACAACTGGGATAAAGTGGCCATTATGGCGCATTCTATGGGAGCTATTATCGGGTTTTATGTTCACAGCATTATTTCCGGAAAAAGTTGAAATGTACATAGGAATAGATGCCTTGAAGCCCCACAGTTACTATCCTGGCAAGTTCGTAAAATATGTCGGACCAATACTGTCGAAATTTATTGAAGCGGACAAAAGAAATTGTGAAAAATCAGAACCACCGTCATACACTTACGAAGAAATGCTGGACAGGATGTATGATGCAACATTCGAATCCGTCACCAAGGAAACAGCACCTTTCTTATTACAGAGGAACATCAAACCATCGAAAAAGTTTCCGGGAAAGTACTACTTTGACCGCGATAACAAAGTGAAATACAACAACATTCCCGGCTGGTCGGACGAGGTGAACTGGGATCTGGGCAAACGGGTGAAAGTACCCCAATTGACGATCAAAGCGCAAGATTCGCCGTATCCTGGTTCATGGGAAGGCTTCAAGGCCATGTCGGAAGTGCTGAAGGAGCATAATCCGCTGTACGAAGTGGAGTATGTGAAAGCTTCCCATCATGTGCATCTGACTGATCCGGAGCTGATTGCACCGATGATAACCAAATTTTTGGTGAAATATTGGATAAAACGGCAGGATAGCTTAGTTAGTAAACTGTAATAAGTGTTGAGTTTTAAAGTGTGGAGACATTTTATTCTAGAAAGTAGAAATAATCTCATATGGGTGATTTTGGTAATGTATTATACAATTAAAACTACGTTAAAGGCACTGGAGGCGTAATAATAAGAAATTATAAAAATCTTAGCTTTTGTTTTGTTTTGTCCGCCTATGGCGTTACCAACTGAAATTCGGAGACGCATTAGTAGTTTCTCTACGGACGCAGAGACCTGGACGATGTCTCGTGGAGAACCAACGCGCACTGGGAGTTTTCAGAAGAGGAAAGTGCTGCATTGATACGATCTATAATTAAGTGCAGATAGTGCCGGACAGTGCATGCTGGAAGAACTGAATGAACCACGAGTTGCATCAGCTGTCAGAACTTATCCATCATTTTCACCACGCGAAAATCCTGAAGGACTGCGGTGGGGTCGAGCACGTCAACTCCGGACAGTAATCCAGTGAAAATGGTTCTCGACAACGATCCGAACCCAGAGACAATAAAGGCGAAGGTGTGCAGCGGGCAATAAGGCGAGGTGCCTTGCGGCGGGCAAGATGGATCCCGATCAGGTGGAGGACGATTTGCGGACCCTCCACCAGACTGGTTGGCGATACATGCAGTCATGGACTGGTTGGCGAACTGATCATGGACCGAGCCTGAATGGAGAAGACTTTTATGTATTACAGCAAGGCCGCTTCAGCGCTTAGTCTGGTAATAATAATGCTAATAATAATAACCAATTGTTTTGTTTTGTTTGTTGTTAACAACTTCCAAATCAGGATACACGTTAATTCCGAAATCTTCGCTCTCGCCACATTCCGCTTTGTTTTACCGTTAGGGTATCATTATATTTCCACGTTTTATTAGTACAAGGGTTATTTTTGGTTTTGCACTGCTTTTTCTGAGAGTTTATCTCTTCCACACTGCATATAAAATAGAACAACTGTAGAGCCACTAAAGGGGGAACACCCACTATACCACGAGGGACAGGTTTGGTCAGTTTTAGATATCCACCCTCCCTCTAATAGCGTAGACAACCGCTCATGTTAATTTACAAAAGAATTGCCCTTATGGATCATGAGACATTTACCAGCAACCCCTCCCTCATAAGCTACTGTCCACGTGGTATATGGCCCCAAACTGTAAAAATTGAAAGTTGCACTGGTGTCAGATCCGCATCCACGTTCCGGGAAGTCGCCATGGGTTGACCAAATAGGAAGTACCAAATTAGAAACAATACAGTATTAAAATTAACATTAGCATTAAGCGTTTCGCACAAATTAGGTGTTGCAAACCTGGAACTGTTGTTAATATGAGGTTAGCATCTCTAGCATCTACAACTCATGATACATTTTTTCCAATAAGCCCCAATTGCTGGGGGCACGGGTTCTGCTGATGATGCATTTCAATTTGTTTTACGAGCTGTACAGAAAAAAATATGGACTCCAACATACAGAAATGAGCGAGAATAAAGCGTTTTATCAAACCCCATCGGTGAAGAGCCGCCTATCCGAATCAGTTTTTCCAACTTTTATGCAAGTGCGATTGTTTTGATTCGAAGAGGTTTTTGTCTCTCTTTTATCGTTGTTTGTTATCTATTGATAGCGATCTGCAATCCCTGACTGCCACTGAAAGTATAACCGTCCCATGTTCACATGAAATCCGACTCAATAATAGGACAGTTATGGTTTCGCAACGACAATGTATTCAATTAAAATGTTTAATCAGGGCTTGAAAAGTTCAGATATTTTCTTCGATTCTCAGGACAAATATAGCTTTTTTGAAGATTCCTTCCAAAAGAAGGGCCTTCAAAAGCATAACAGACTTCTTAAAATTTAAAAGATTATCGAATATCTTTACAAGCTTTTCAGCAGAAGACACTGGATCAAACGGTTGTATTCATCGTCGATTGTTTCAATCAATTATTGCCAACTGCTAGGATTTTATGTTACTTTTCAGAAATAGCGAAATTTGCTTCTTCCCTTCTTCTTCCTATTGGCGTGCATCCTCAAACTGGGACAGAGCCGCCTCGCAGCTTAGTGTTCATTAAGCACTTCAACAGTTATTAACTGCAGGGTTTCTAAGCCAGAGTTACCATTTTTGCATTCGGTATATCCATGAGAGCTAGCATGATGATACTTTTATGTGAGGGAAGTCGAGACAATTTCCAGTCGAAAATTTTCCTGAACCGGCACCGGGAATCGAGACCCAGCCACCCTCAGCATGGGTCTTGCTTTGTAGCCGCGCGTTTTACCTTTGAGCTAAGGAGGATCAGAAATTTGCATGATTGTCAAATAATCTTTTTAAGAGGAAAATTATAAAGCTCTTCCTGATGGAATGTCTTCACATGTCAGCATAAAATGATTCTTGCCAACCACTGGCTCCACTTCTACCATTATCATGCCGTTGGTGCAGGACAATGCTTTAACTGTCCCACCCAGGAAAACTCGTATAGAACCTATGTGTGAGTGAAGCAAAGTGATTTTTTAGATGTTTTTTGCTAGAATACAAATACGCGGATTCATTAAATAAATTACTGATGATTTATCACTCATTTTTTATATAATCTATATACATAAAAACAGTCTGTCTGTCTTACCTTATAGACTCAAAATACTGAGCCGATCGGCGAGAGGAATTTTGTATAATAATGTATGGTTTTTAGGGCCGGGGAAGGTTCTTAAGATTATCCGAGATTCCTTCCCTCTTTGGAAAGAGGGGCTCCCATACAAATGATCCAGAAATTTCTGCATAATTCGAGAACTAATCAGAGAATAAATCAACTTTAGGCGAAACGAAGTATGCTAGTAAATATAATAAGAATTGATTGTTGATTGTTGAGAATTGAAATTTCCGCATAGACTTTCAAATCCTGTATATATTCTCGGCAAAATCAGATATCTCGATTTCCGATTATTTTTGAACTATTGGAAAAAGGGAGTCGAGATTAGTTTTGATAGATTAAGTGAGTTGTGAAGTTAGGTATAAAAGAGTTTGTATCATCTGATTACCTTTTCCAGTAATACATACTCTTTTCCAACACAATATAAAGCTGTGCAAAGTAGCAGCCAATTATTCAATGAATCGATCGAAGGTGAGTATGCAATGCTGCGTGCATACCGCAAATTTAAAAAGAACATGCAAGTGTGGGCATTAGGGAAAAAGCAGTAACGCAACACTCCATACTCCATCTCCCATAGCTGCGATCCATAGCCAATATCACGCGCTATGTTATTCGTTGAGAGAAAACCAAATAAAGTCGATGCCAAGTAGCGTCTTAACTTTCCATACAAAAAGTGTTATAGTGGGGGTGGTGGGTGTCCAACATCATCAAATTCAGCGTCACGTAATTTATGGATAAAACCCCTTAAACAAAATTAGATGAAACATTGCTGTTTTGCAGAAATTATCATTCCCAACACTTCAAAAGTAAAGCAATTGAAAATGCAATTTGGTTTGTTTCTTATTTTTGTGATTTTTTCAGCAGTGAGCATGCATGTGCGGCAAAAGAAGCTTGACAAATTAGGGCTGTATTTTTCAATGTGCCCTATATTTAATGCTTGCCTACTTTTCTATTCGAATAAAGAAATTATTTGGTTACCAAAAATGACTTGTTTCCCAGAAGATATGTCAAAATTGCGCTTTGATTGTAATGATTTCAGATAATTTCTGAAGGTAATAATAAGCTTTGACTGACAGATGTTGTTCAATATTGTTGGAAGGTGGCTCAGCTCGATATGTGTACAATTAGTTCAGTAAATTTGCTGGAAGAACACTATCTACCAAAGACATTGTTTCTGTACGTAGATTTTCTAAATAGTGAGGATTTTATTCTGGCATCTATTGCACCTTCATTACCTCATGTTTCAGTACTTTTTAAAATTTTGAAACGAATTGGTTTTTCCTTTTTGTAATCCGTAAGATTGCATATGATGGAGTGCTGTCCACGAAATTCAACTCGAACAAAGGGTTATTCTTTTTTGCAACTTCTATAAAATTCATCAAAGTATTTATAAAAGATATTCGATAATCTTAAAATTTCCAAGAAGTTCGTTATGCTTTTTGGAAGGCCCCTTTTGGAAGGAATTTTCAAAAAGCTATATTTGTCCTGAGAATCGAAGAAAATATCTGAACTTTTCAAGCCCTGATTAAATATTTTTATAAATTGAATATACTGCCGCCGCAACCATAACTGTCCCATATTGAAATGGATTTCATGTGAACATGGGACGGTTATACTTTCAGTGCCAGTCAGGGATTGCAGATCGCTATCAATAGATAACAAACAACGATAAAAGAGACAAAAACCTCTTCGAATCAAAACAATCGCACTTGTATAAAAATTGAAAAAAAACTGATTCGGATAGGCGGCTCCCACCGATGGGATTTGATAAAACGCTTTATTCTCGCTCATTTCATGTTGGAGTCCATATTTTTTTCGCACAGCTGTGTAAAACAAATTGAAATGCATCATCAGCAGAACCCGCGCCCCCAGCAATTGGGGCTTATTGAAAAAAAAATGTATCATGAGTTGTAGCCCCCGAATCAGTTCATTATCGTAACAGCTACCGAAAACGTCTCTCACGGTATGCTACCTATCGAGTGTATACAGACATGATAAGTGAGAGATTTTCTCATTCTCCCTTGGATTCAAACTCTGGTGGCAGTACAGGTAGAAGGTAAATCGATTTCTCAACACCAGAACTGTTGCCCAAATCAGAGGCAAGCTTAGTGATCTAGTGGCTACCGCTTCTGCCTATAAGCAGGAGGTTGTGGATCCGATGGCTGACTCGTCCCTTTCTATTCTGTATGTCTTAGTTCTTTCTGTGTTTTTGTTCTATCAAAAAGATTCCTATACTGTTACTAACAGTTGCAAACAACTGTGGCGCCTATGAGAGTTCGTATTACATAAATAGTTCTTTTCCCCTTAAACATTCGCTAGTACGTGGCTAGAACAGATCTCGACAGTTGGAGAGTGCCTCCTGTGGTAACGGATGGAAGAGATGCTAACCTCATACAACAGTCTAGGCTTGCAACACCTAATTTGTGCGAAACGCTTAATGCTAATGTTAATTCCAATACCAGAACTGTTTCCCAATTTGGCATTTCCTATTTGCCCTAACCATGACTCGGAACGTGGATGCGCTTCTGATGACCAGTAACTATCAATTTTTACAGTTTGGGGCCATATACCACGTGGACAGTTTATGAGGGAGGGGTTGTATGGTAAATGTCCACGATCCATACAATTTTTGTAAAATTTATATGAGCGGTTGTCCACGCTGAGGGTGGGGGATATCTAAAACTGACCAAAACCTATCCTCGTGGTATATGACAGTCCCTTAGTGGCCATATTGTTTTCTATTTTATATGCAGTGTGGAAGAGATAAAACTTGTGCGTGCAGTGCAAAACAAAAATAACCCTTGCACTAACAAATGTGGAACATACGATGCCCTAATGAAACAGCGGAATGTGGCGAGAGCGAAGACTTCGGAATTAACGTTTATCCGATTTGAAGAACAAGCAAACAAAACAAACAATTATTATTATTATTAATATTATTATTAACAGACTAAGGCCGGAGTGGCCTGTGCAATACATAAAAGTCTTCTCCATTCAGCTCGGTCCATGACTGCTGTTCGCCAACCAGTCCATGGCTGCTGTACACTAACCAGTCTGCGGAGGGTCCGCAAATCGTCCTCCACCTGATCGATCCATCTTGCCCGCTGCGCACCTTGCCTTATTGCCCGCTGCACACCTCGCCTTATTGCCCGCTGCGCACCTCGCCTTATTGCCCGCTGCGAACGTACGTAACCCGTT